>NW_003163245.1:92088-168824 GCF_000004985.1 Naegleria gruberi | reverse complement strand
TCTAGGTATCAATAGGGAAGATCTTAATTTCAAATTAAATTTTACCATCATATCAAAATCGTTGAATAATGAATTAATTATACAGGAATTATAAATTCAATTGTTATATTCATGTCAGTAATCAGTGAAGGTGACACTTCTTTAACCTTAGTATGCACATCTCAATATGTAGACAGTCAATTCCACTGAAACTTGAAATATTACCTATCTAGATGATATAATGATGATTCTCCATAGTTACATGCATGTGTAATTGAATGTTGACACTTTTCATCTTGTTATATTTATAGAGATGGTATCCAACACAGCCAGTTCACAATATTAAATATTGAAACTCATTCTATATGACATGTTTGATGTATAGAACGGGTTTTTATTGATTGTAATCAGTTTGAAATAATTTGATGAAATTGACACTGTCTAGTCACCATTACATGACAAATAGACCATAGTTTACATTCCATCTCAGTCATTTCAACGAGTTATTGATTAATTCCACCACCATTATGTTTCTCATACGTTCTACTACAGGTTATATTTCAAGAGTGATTTCTGTGTAGATTATTATAATCGTAATACCATCCAATACCAATAAAACTCAATAGAAGAGTTAATTCTTCTCATTTTCAAATAGATTATTAAATATAGAAACACATCTAGATAGTTTCCATATCATAAAAGTCAAGCTACTATATATGGTCTTTGATTAAATTTAAAAATAGACTGCCGTTAATTACTGGAATCTTGATGATAAAGCTATTGATTGAAATCAAACCGATTATTGAATATTGATCATTGAATTGGTGAACAATCACTCTCTTGATTCTTGATACTGCTACATATTTCATATTGCATGCAAATCAACCTGATTCAATCTACAAAGGTTGGTAGTTGCACCACTACGTGGCGAAACTACCCATCCACGATCAATCAACATAAGAATCACTTCCATTCAACTCAATTTGACGGTTATAATCAATAAATCAATGAAATGTTCCTTTATTAGCAATACATATTCAATCCAATGAGTAGATTCACGTCCCAAACATTTGACTTCTCAAAGTCCATATTTCAAAAGTTGATACTGACCTGACCTTTAAATATCTATCAATATAAGAAATGAAAACATCAAATTAACAGCATTAATAGATGATAAGAAAAATAATCAATGATATAAATCTTCACTAAGTAATCTCTTAAATAACCCAAATAAATCAACTCTGAATCCTAACCAAACCCAGTAGAACCAAACCCTATATCTAAAAAAGAAAATACAGGAAGCTTAATTGAAATGGAATTGCTTGCTAGCAAGGAAAAAATGGCTGAATGTTTTCCATTTATGGGAGGATTAATCACAAGGAATACAGCAAGGAAATTAGGAGTTGTTACGAAAAAGCAAATCACCAAAATAAGAAGTTGTATTATGAGATACGTCCACCGGACATGGATTAGAAGATGTGATTTAGTACATCAGAGATAAAACTAATAAATAGACTAGAAGTCATTCAAAAAAAAAAAAAAAAGATATTGAGTTGACAACTCTATCATTTTACTATAGAACTTTGACATAAAAACAAAGATTATGCTCCAAATCACTTATTTTATATGTAATTAGTCTAGAATTGATAACACAAATTCTATACACCATTTATATACATCTATACAAGTTTAGAAATAATTCATGATACTTTCATTCAGTCAATCAGTAAATGTTCAATGTCAATATGCTTATATCCAATTGTACACTCTGTCTCAATGAAAGTATATCCAAACATCATGTAACTTTACCAGATACATTTATTCACACTGATATACATCTGGTATCAATTTTAGTGTTTTAGAATTGAATTCAATATGATAATAATAACAATCTGTCAAATTGTCATATTTCAACATATAGAATGAATACCATCTCAGTCAGTTTACAAAATATCATACTTGTATCAAATATGAATACACTTCCCTTGATGAGGAGAACAATCTGAGAAAGTTTTATATTCATGGCAACATTCCATCTAAGGTAATCAAAAGGGAAGAATCTTAATTTCAAAATTAATTTTTACCATCATATCCAAAATCCAAATCATTGAATAATGAATTAATTATACAAGAATAATACATTCAATTATTATATTCATGTCAGTAATCAGTGAAGGTGACACTTCTTTCACCTTATACACATCTCAATATCTAGACTGTCTATTCCACTGAAACTTGAAATATTACCTATCCAGATGATATAATGATGACTCTCCATAGTAACATACATGTGAAATTGAATATTGACACTTTTCATCTTGTTATATTTATAGAGATGGTATCCAACAGAGTCAGTTCACAATCTTAAATATTGAAACTCATTCTGTATGACATACGTGATGTATAGAACGGTTTTTTTATTGAATGTAATCAGTTTGAAACAATTTGATGAAATTGACACTGTCTAATCACCTTTACATGACAAATAGTCCATTGCTTACATTCCATCTCAGTCACTTCAGCGATTTATTGGTTAATTCCACCAACAGTATGTTTCTCATACATTTTAGTACAGTTTATATTTCAAGAGTGATTTCTGTGTAGATTATTATAATCGTAATTCCATGCAATACCAATAAAACTCAGTAGAAGAGTTAATTCTTCTCATTTTCAAATAGATTATTCAATATAGAACACATCTAGATAGTTTCCAGATCATAAAAGTCAAGATACTATATATGGTCTTTGATTAAATTTAAAAATAGACTGCCGTTAATTACTGGAATATTAATATTCAAAGCTTGATGAGCAAGCTATTGATTGAAATCCAACCGATTATTGAATATTGATTATTGAATTGGTGAATAATCACTCTTGATAATGTTACTTATTCATATTGCATGCAAATCAACCTGATTCAATCTACTTCTCAAAGTCCATAATACAAAAGTTGATACTGACCTGACCTTTAAATATCTGTCAATATAAGAAATGAAACCATCAAATTTACATCATTTATAGATGATAAGAAATATAATCAATGATATGAATCTTCACTAAGTAATCTATTAAATAACCCAAATAAATCAATTCTGAATCCTAACCTTACACCTTTTATTTAATAAATATTAAATTTTATAAGGTTAATCTTTTCCAATTGATTCTTAAACAATTTGACAAATTAAAATCAAATCATGATATGATTTTGGGAATGGTTTGATTGGTGATTTCTTTCTTGGTGGTCCAATATGTGGATATTGTTGGAAATCAAATGGAACATCTCCTGAATATCCAAATACATCTCCAATTCCAGCAATTATTTTCATATTTCCATTCTTGAAAATCTTTCTTACGCAATGATTATAGTAGTCAGCAAAATAAACTTGATTTTTTGAATCAACAAATATTCCTTTTGGCCAACTAAGTGTTGTTCTTGTTGCTAATTTATAATCTCCATTATATCCTTTTTTTCCTGGAATTCCTGCAATGTTTTTGATGATTCCATTGGGTAATATCTTTCTTATCACTTGATTGTCTAAATCTGAAAAGTAAATTTCATCATTGTGAACAAAGAGAGAATTAGGGTTGTTCAAACTTGTATCAGTGGCATTCCTTCCATCTCCATTGTATCCTTCAATTCCATTTCCTGCAATTGTGTGGATGATTCCATCACGATCAATTTTTCTAATCCTATTACTGAAGGAATCTGCAATGTAAATTTCATCTTTGTATTGAAATACACTACAAGGGTGTTTCAATGAACTCAATGTTGCCAATTGATTATCTCCATCGTATCCTTCAATTCCATCTCCAGCAATTGTTGTAATGATTCCATTTCTATCAATCTTTCTCACACGATGATTTCTTCTATCACAAAATAATACTTCATCATCATCAGTAACAAAAAGACCACAAGGAGAGTTCAAGTTTGCATTTACAGCCAATTGATCATCTCCATTGTATTCTGTTTCACATGTTCCGGCAATTTTTGTCATGATTCCAAATTCATCAATCTTGTAAATCAAATGACGCTCATTTTCCGAAATATAAACTTGATTTGATGATGAAACAACAATAGAAGATGGATTATACAATGATGCACGCTCATTTCCTGCAATTGTTACAATTTGACCATTCCGAAGCAATTTTCTCACTCGATCATTACCCGTATCAGCAATAAATACTTCGTCATTGGAAACAAAAATGGCACTAGGGTTATCGAGTTTTGACATTTTTTTGCTATATACTCGACTATGTTTTTTGAAGTTCGCTGGAATATTGTTAATCAAGTGAATTTACAAATTTCTTCCATCACTCTAATCTGTACTAGTTGCAATACAATAACCATTTCTATAAATTGTTTGAAATGATAACAGTGAGTTGTGGAGGATTGAGATGAATAAGGTTTTTACAACAGTTATTCCAATAAAATTTGGAAAGATTGCACTTGAAAAGTTCTCAGATTTCCAAATATTGCATTAAAATTCAGTGCTTTATTTTACAACCAAAATCACATTTACAGTCCTAAGGTTGAAAACTTATTTGATGAACTGCATCTCCTTTCTAATTTGTTTTCTTTTTTCTTGTAACTCATAGAGGAAATTTCTATCATACATTCTCACAAAACCTTTCCAGAAAATATCACGAAGGCAACATGCAAAGGCAACCAACATTAGAATGAAATAAAATTGAGGTGAGAGGAAAATTCTCCATCTCTGTGTAATACTGTAGGTTTCAGAAAGGACAGGATAAGGATACTTGATTAGATAATAAACACTTCCGTATGAGAAGACAAATGCAGGAAATGAAAGATAAAATCCAAAATAAAAGAGACAATGTACAATGGTCCAAGAGGCTGTCTCAATTGCCAACTTGAATAATGTTACAGCCAGAACACAGGAATAAACTGCAATTCCAATAGTTTGTGTATCAATATCTTGTCCATCAATGAATTTGCTATCCACTAAACAATAGTATGGAATGAAGAAACAAATTGTAGAATGGAATACTGCATTCACAATCCATGAAATGAATATTTTGGCATTGAACTATTCGAAGATAATTAATAAATTAAAACAAGTAACTTGAACTTACATATCTGTTTTTTTGTCCTTGGAAATAAAGTTCTGGATACTTTTCAGCAATATAATCAGGTACATCTCTATCCATAAATGCGAGGGCAACAATTGGAAGTCCAGTGAAAATTGTGTTATAGAGTGCTATTGTCCAATTATCATGAAGTGAAGCTCCTGAATAGCCATTATAAATATTGAACCACAATTGAGTTAAGAAGAAGAGAATATTCTTGTAGAAAACATAAACCACCAACTTGGAAACTCTTCTATAGTTCCATCTTCCATGAACGAGTAATAAACGTTTGAGGAATCTAAATTGGCCAATTGCATAATCTGAAGCATTGACAGCTTGTAAACCTTCCATTCCTGAAATTCCAATTCCAACATTGGCACTTTGAATCATGCTCACTTTAGAAAGTTAATTATTAAAACTGTGTTTTGAACTTACCGTCATTACTACCATCTCCAATTGCCAACGTTACACAAGTTACATTATTTTTGATTAACAATACAATGTCAGATTTTTGCTTTGGAGAAACTCTGCAACAAATAACTGATTTGCATTTGATACTCAAATTAAGGAATAAATTTCGTAAACTTGTACGTTTGTCACCATGTTGATCTTCATCCAAAATGGTCAATAGCTTTTCTCCTTCAACAACAAGCCCTAGGGACTCTGGAGAAGCATCTTCATAGAGACTCAAATTCTTCTCAAAGAAAGATCGAAGTTCCTCCAGTGAGCTTCCATCCACAATCAATACATTCATTCCATAGTTTAGCAAGTCGCATGCATATCCAATATTAATTGCAGTTTCCAACTTGTCACCGGTTAACATCCAAATATTAATTCCTGCCTTTCTCAAATCATAAATTGTTTCTCCAACTCCTTGCTGTAATTTATCTTCTATTGCAGTAGCTCCGACAAAAGAAAGATTTGTTTCAATTTTAGCACCCACTAGTTCAATAGTTTCTTGACGGTTTTCAATTGAAATTTTTGCCATTTCATATTCTTCTCGCCAAATTTTGAAAGCTTCTTCATCTAGGAAACTTTGAGCACAAATCATTGTTCTCAAACCTTCATTACCAAAATGATCTAAATGTTGAATTGTAACCTTTCCGTATTGCTCTCTGGACTCGTTGCAAAGTAATCTAGAGACAACAGAGTCAGCACCCTTGGTCATTATCAATAATCTTCCTTCTGGATCTTTAACAATTACTGATTGTCTTTTTCTATCACTCGAAAACTCAATAACCTCTACTAATGTGTATTCTCTAATTTCCTTTAAAACTCTTATGGTTATTGTGTTCATTGCTTTGTTAACTAGTTCTACACCTAAATATTTTGCTGCCTTGACAAGTGCTGCTTCATCTGGAGATGAAGATTGATAAACAATATCGTTATCATCATTTTCCTCTGGAATAACTGTATTACAAATGGCCAACACTATGAAAAAGTTCAATAAATCTGCAGAGTTTTCCTGTTTCACCCATGCTCCATCATTAATTCTTTCATCGTAGAAATGGAAATCAGAATTTCTTACATGAGCAGGTCGTTCATCCACAACCTCTTGTCCATGTTTCCTCGCTGTTATTCTAGAAATTTCTGTAATACCTGTTCCGTACATAATTCCAGAAACTGAAAACTTCATAACTATTCAATGTTATTACACTAAATTCCAATTGCATACTTACAGTCCATCTTATTTTCCGTTAATGTTCCAGTTTTGTCTGAGAAGATGTAATTGATCTGTCCCAAATCTTCATGCAATGCTGAAGAACGTACTATGGTAGGAGTGTCCGTTGTCTCGTTATACATTTTCAAATCTTTGCTTATCATCATGGTTTGGAAAAGTTTTGCTGTTTCAATTGAAACATATAAAGATATTGGAATTAAATCAGTCAATAACAACAGAAAAGTCCAAAATCCTTTAAATCCATTCCATGCCAAATAGTCCATATTAACTTTCTGGTCACTGAAAATATACCAAGCGTCTGTGTTAAAATAGGTCCATGCAATATATCCTCCATCAAGTCCAAGAGCCAGCATGATTTCAAAGGCAAATACTAGTAAAATTAATTTGTTAATCATTCTTTCAATTTTGCTAATCTTGTGAGGAGTTGCTCTTTACTAATGTTAATAGAATGAGTGTCATGTCAACTTACTTGGTGTTCATCATTAACTTGGTATCTGATCCTGTGAAAATTGAAATTCCAATCATGAATTCAGTATTTTTCAATGATGATCCTCGTAAACAAATTTGTTCTGTATCCAAAGCAATTTGTTTCTTTTCACTATTTAACATTAATGTTCCTTCGAATTTGTACAATCTATTATTTGGTTTTTCACATTCCACAATCATCCTACTATCATTGAGTATTTCTGCAGATTTAAGGGAAATTGTCTCACTACGACACTTTTTAATTTTTAAATTACTCTCCCTAAATATATTTCACAAAGGTTAATTTCATGCTTAATTTTTTAGCATTCACTTACCCATCCAAACCAGATGTTTCCACATAGCATAATCCTTGATTGTGGCTCGATGAAAGTAAAATTAAATCACAAGGAAATGCTTCATTATTTTCCACTCTTAAAATGTCACCAGTCTTGATATCTTTCCACAGAACATCCACAAATTCATCTCCCCTCAAAACATGAGCTCGTTGATTGTTTGTTACCTTGTCAGAACTTCTTCTTGTATAATCTTCAAATGCATCCTTTATCATTGTTACAAAAAGAACTAGTTTCATTGTTAGAATTCACATATTACAAACATACCAAAACACAATGGAACTGAATTGGTGAATTGACCAGTCGGTGATAAAGTCGGAATTGTCTGCAAAATTGCCATAAATAAGAAATCTTACAAATCATAATTCAATCCAACAATTTCCACCAAATACTTACAACAATTAGCAAATCTCTGAAATTGTTCAATCAAATTCTTAAATAAAAAATTCAAATAGGTATACTTTGTTGTAGTGATTTGATTCTTTACATATTTATACTTGCTATTCGATTTCTCATCATTGGCATAGACAATTCTCGTGTTACTATCTTTACGATCCTTTCTGTCATCATTACTCTTCAACAATAATCTTCTTTCCTCCTCGACATTAACATCATCTTCTTGTATTATCGGAACAACATTTGCTGATGTAGAATTGTAATTATAATGAATCGTCGAGTTGGTACTCAGAAAACTCGTCCTCTCATCGGAATCGAGCTATACATCCATTCATTAATGATGATGATGATTATGAATATATTATCATCATCAGCAACCCATGAGAATTATTAACCAAGGAAAAGAAAATGTGAACAACTCACCTTCATGTGAATCGGAATTTTTTTTTTGATTTTTTGAAAATCGAAACAAAACAGAATATGATGAGATTTAAAGGTTTGTGGAACTCCGTTAAGAAACCATTGTAATCGAGTTTGTTTTTTGGGGTATTAGGTTGGAGAAATATAATGAAGATAACATTGTAATAATGATATGGAAGATTCAGAATTTTGAAAATTATGGAACTGTATTGGAGGATAACGTTAAATTTGATATCAATTAGAAAATAAGAAGTGACGATTTGGATTTTCACAATATTGTCGGTACTCTCTCAAACCATCAAAGCAGTTTGCTTTGAAATAAAACTAATCACTATTGAGAGTTCAACAAGATTTTTATTTAAATCATTGTTATTGTGAACCACTTCTATTAAGGACTTTCCAGAAAAACTGTAATTCAATTACAAAATTCATTTTCATGCATGTGAAATAAATTAAGAGAATTTTAAAAAAAATGAAAAGAAAGAGAATTGATTATGAGGAAGAAAATTCCGAGTACGAAAACCCTTCTTCGGAAGATGATGAAGATTCCGAAGATGATTATGCTAGAATAGGGAAAAGAATAATTAATGGTGAAGAATATTATGAGTACGATAAATACAAGGATAAATTATTTGGCACTACGGATGATATTTCAGAGGAAGCTTATGATATACTTGCTGATTTCGATGCTGAATCTGATGGAAATAATGAAGATGAAGATTATTATCCAACAGCATTGACTAGAAGATTGGATGCTCTCTTTTTAAGTATCGGAAGTGGAGTAAATCAGATTTGTTTTAGTGAGAATCCAAAAGATAGATCTGATATATTGAGAATTATTATTGAACAATCCAATAGGTATCATGAGTGTCCATTCTCTGTTTATATTATGGGTAGTGATGATGAGAATGAACACCCAAGAAGAGGAAAGAATGAGCCGTTTCTGGAATATGTTAAACGATGCACCACAAAATATGATGCCAATATTATTGATTTTCTGACAAGATGCAATAATAGATTTAAATTATTTGATTTGTATTATGGAACTATTATATTTAGTAGTAAGAACCTGGATTATGATGAGGAAGAGGAAGAGGATGAGTATGATGAGGAAGAATTGCCGAAAATTATTGATTTGTATCATTCAGAAACTGGTAAGCTATTCTGTAGAGAGCTATTAGTTGAAAAGAAAGGGGACATTTTCAATGAACATTCTTTTGGAGCTGGTAGATTGTTGAGTAAGCCAGAAGATAAGATGGAAATAACTGCTACAATATGCATGGTGATTGTTCCCAAACAAGCTGACATGAAAAATTACAAGTTGTCATTGTAATATGTGCAAGAGTAATAACATTCCAATCTGTTGAAATGTAGTCACAACTCTTTTTAGCAAAGTTGATCAAAGTTTCACATCAGTTTTTCCAATTTTGGTCAGCATCTCTGTTACTAATGTTGTTGAATCCAAGCTGCAAAGAATCATTTCACTTATTTTAATATTTCTTGACAAAATGGTTGTGATATGACTTTAAATATTGGTATGAAATCGGTTAGGAAGGTTGCTTGTCTATCCTGTCATACATGTAGTTGCAAGGAAAGCAAGACTAATTTGTTGTTGGTGGAAGGCTTGATGATTCTCTTTGTTAGCTGTTGATATGAATTAACAAGAAGAAAACTGTTGGTAGATAACATCACTGGGATGTATTTATTGTTGTGGTGATGAAGATTAAAGAAGTAGATGATGAATGGTTAATGTTAGGAAGCATGTGAAAATTCAACTTGGCAAATTATGGAAAATGCTCGAAAAGCATTGGCAAATCACCCATCCTGATGAGGTACGATAACAAATCTTCGTCCTCCTCACCAAGTTTGTTCAAAGGTGTTTTTCGCTTGCTGAAATTAATTTTACTTACATCTTCTACAGCTCTTCACTTGCTCGAAGGAAAGTTTTGAAACTTTCTGGGGTGATGTAATTGATGATGTAGAACAAGGAAATGTTGTTCTTTTTGTTCTACATGTTGTTGATGTTGATGAAAATTATAAAATTAAAATTGATGGTCATCTTCTTGAAATAAAACGGTCGCATCCACTTTGTTGTTATATTCTTGATGATTACTCATAACGATGAAGGTTTCCAGCCATGAATCCACAAAAAAGTTTTTATAAATTTAATAATTGCTTTCCAAAATCCGCAATTGATGATAGAATTGTCTAAAATCTAATAATGGTGCTTCCATATTATACCTCCATGTTCTGCATCCAATCGTTTTAAATGTTATCAAGTATTGCTGTTGAAAATCACCAACTGAGAAAGAGTTGGATTTGTTGAAGAATTTTTCTTTTTAAAATTTTTTATCAATTTTACCACTGTTAAAACAATCATCAAAATATTGTTAATACCAAATTGTTATTGGTTTTGCAGAACAATAAAACACTACCAAAATCATTAGATGTGTAGGTTTGACGTTGGCACATGCAAGATGGCCTAGTATAATTATTCCTCATCACGCGAGAAATCATCACGTCCGTATCATTGTTTAGAAATTAATGATTTGTTTCAGACCTTCTATTTACGTTGTAGGTACTTTTAATTTATTTGAAATCATCAACTCGGGATACATCACAAACAAACATTACCCACAACAGTTTTGCCATTTTCATTTTCTCATGATAGGATATTGTTCACAAACAATCAAAACCAACTTAAAATCTTCAACGTAAACAATATCACAACCAAAGCAAAAAAACAAACTTTAAACAACAATAAGATTCAATGGTTGCAAACACTCCATTCAGTTCACTCTTTCTTCATTATACTGGTTGTCCACTCGTGGCCAAATCATCACTTTTGGGCATGTTGAGAAATTATAGAGAGAGCAAAACGATGCAATCAATCGAAGAAGATTTGAAGAAGGCAAGTGACAAGAAGGTGAAAGCAATCTTGTATGTACAGAGAGCATTCCTGGAAGTACAAGCTGCTCATGAAAAGGAAGCTAAAAGATCAATGGAATTGGCTTTGGAAATGGACGAAAGTGTGGGAAATGTTTATGTTTTCTCATATTTGGAGGCATGTTGTCATGCTATTGCATGTGATTTTGATCAAGCTACTAAACTATTGATCAGGACTAGAGACTTGTTGCAAGATTCAACACATGCTCACTTGAAATCCGAAATTGAAACTAAAGTTAATGCATGCTGTGAACAAAACAAACTAATCTATGAGAAGGTTTGGTCTAGTTTCTTCTCCAAGGCACCATCCACTGGTTCACTAATCAGTGCTGAAGAGTTGGATTTCAACATTGCAGTTTCACTTTACAATTCCTGCCAATACGCAGAATGTGTTAAAATCATTGATGACATTTATCTAGCTGCTGATTCTAAAGCTGTTGCCTATTGTTATTATATGAGAGGATCTTCCTACTTGTTCATGAATAGTGCAAGTGAGCAATCCCTTAACGATTTGGAGAATGCTTACAAGTTGGATAAACAAGAAGAAACTGGAAGAATCTTAAAGATGAATCAAGATCTGCTCAAGGATGAAACCAAGGTCAACAAGATGTTCTACAAATTGATCAATGATGAAATCATCTATGCAGTCTTTTCCTACCTTCCAATTTATTCAGTCATGCAAGTTTCCTCCACCTGCCGTTTGTGGAGACATTTGGCAGCTAAAAGTTTATCCAGACGTGATTATCTTGACATTTCCTATGAAAACTTTATCAACAATATCGATTCACACTTGAATGCATTCAACTCCACCAAGGGAAAATCCGAAAAACCATTACAACCTTATCACATCTTTGACCAAGTCATCAAATCTTCATTATTCGATTTCTATTCTGAAAATGTTATGGACAAGAGGGTTGCCATTACTGAATATGCTTTCCATTTTGATCCAAATCCTGTAGTTTGGATTAAGGATGTCTACCATGAATATATCAGTTATGAAAAGAGATTTTTGAAAAATGTCAAAGTCTTGCACATTCCATTGTATACTTGGTTTAAGGACGAAGTTCAACTAAACAAGTTTTTTGAGAAGAATTGCAGTAACGTTGAAGAATTGGTTCTATTTTCTCCTCATTTGGAAAGAGAATTGGAGAATGACAAGCTTAAACCAAAGGCTGTGATGGATGTCATTTATAGAATTCCACAATGCGTCAAGAAAGTTACTTTTGATTTTGTTTTATTAGAAAGGGACTTTCCAGCTGATGTGTGCTCTGTACACGGTCTGAAATTCCCAAAATTGGACTATGTTAATGTAAATGACAACAGAGCAATTATTGAAAGATTATTCCAACCACATTTTCCAAATGTTGAAGTTAATCCAATTGAATTCCGTTCTAACACTTATTATAAGAGAGATTATCCTTATAGAATTGTTTATTACGAAGAACCAAAACCATTTATCCGATTGTATTAGTGATGTGATAATAAAATAAAAAACAAAATATTACAAAAACTCAAGTTTTAGGATATAAAAAGTTGATATTCAATGTGAAAGGTAGCCCGTCTAGCTCAGTCGGTAGAGCGCAAGGCTCTTAACCTTGTGGTCGTGGGTTCGACCCCCACAGTGGGCGATTTATCTTTTGGCTTTAGAATATGATTGTACTAACACACTGTTTGCTTTGTTTTGAAGGAATGTACTCATAACGTTGATGTTGGTGATTTTATTAAAAAGAAAACCAATTTTAAAATTCAAATTCTTCTTTGTGCAACTCGAATCGGCAAGATGAATCACTGCATGTCCACACAGCATTATGCACTGCATTCATCATTTTAGATGGACCACAAGCAAAAACAGAAACATATTCAAGTGATTTTGATTGAATAATTTGAGATTTGATCTTTTCCAAATATTCCACATAGTTAGGTCTTGATCCTCTGACAAATCTCTTGTCTTCGCTATTATCCTGACCCTTCTCCATTAACTCTATTGATTTTTTCACAGATTTAACACCAGTTACATAGAATGAGCATTCAACATTTGGTTTCTGTTGCATAATCTTACTCATTTGGGCCAAAGTTGCCTCATTTCTCATTGTAAAGTTAACATATACCTTATAAGGAGTTGGATCGTTATATTTTGGATCTTCTAGTGCTGTCAAAATAGCATTACAAGGAGTTGCTCCAATTCCCGCAACTATGAATACAATGGTTCTCTTCTGATCATTCTTCTTTGCAAAGAATGGAATTGACAAGTTGCCATATGCTCCTTCCACTCTGACTCCGTAGTATTCAGAAACCATTTTCTTAGATTTAGCCAATTGAGCAAGCTTGGCTGCCCATGTACCTCCTTCCATTCGTTTAATATGGCATATGAATTGATGATTTCCATTTTCAAGCTTTACAGAGGAACTGATTGTCATTGGGTGAAGTTGGTAGATGGAAACTTGTGGAATGTAGACGAAAACATAGTGAGCATGGTTTGGATCATGGAAGAATGTCAAGAATCTTTTTTCAAATACACAGGTTGTTACTTCAGAATCCTCATCGTATGATATCTGAGTCAACTTGGTTGGAATTCCAAATCCAATAATTAAACGCAAAGCCCAATCAATTACCATTAAAATAATTGAAAATCCCATATAAGGAAGTAAATTAATCCAACCTTCTCCATGAATGATTGAGAAGGTGACAGTGACCAAAGTTAGAGGAATGTGGAAAACTAAGAATAATTCATAGAGCTTTCTTCTAATAGGATTGAAAGAGAAGAGCAATAATAATCCAAGAGATAACCAAGCAATTATTCCAAATAGTGGGAATTGATCCTCTGCAGAGAACATGTAAGGTATGTTATCTCTGAATGAAACGAATTCCGTCACACCATGTCCAGTAGCAAATCCAAAAATCATAAAACCAAGCCACTTGTGGAATTTCAAAGACCTTTCAAATGAAATACCGAATAATGCTTGCAAGACATTATATCTAGTTACAGGAATGAACAGGAAAATGTAATTCAAAATGATCATTTGTACATATCCAGAAGAAATCTTTCTTGGAATGAAAGGATCTGCTTGATTTACAACTCCATAACTGAACCAGATCACCATCAATGCCCAATAGACTGAAATGACAATCATTTCGCCAACTGTCAAATCTAGGAACATGTTAATGTAGGAAACTCCTAGAAAATCATATGGAATTAACTTGGTTACCTTTCTATAAAGTAAAAAGTGAGTAACTACATTGGATGGAACCCAAGTAGGTACAAATCAAGCCAAGAATGATCATTGAACCGACCGCAATGGCCAATGCATATAAATGATATCTGTGTCCAACACCAATTACCACAGAATCATTAGAAGAATCAGTAGGATAGGGAGACGAAGAATTATAAATCATTCCAGAAAGGTAAGTTTCTGTTGGTGAGTTGGCAAGAAAATTAACCTGAACGTTCTGTCCAGCTTCAGAGTGAGTAGCACCAATTGAAGTTAAACTGGTGTGATATGCCCAACTGACATAGACATTTGAATTCTTGAAAGTGGCATCTTGGGAATCTCCAGTATTGACTTTTCTGCTCCATCTATAATGATACTGACCATCAATGACTCCTCCATTGGTTTCCAAATAATCATTGGTTCCTCCACTCAATTCATCAATTGTTGGAAACACATGTTTGGTCTTACAATAGGCATCTTTCAAATAGGCAGTTCCAGAAATTGTGTAGGCAAACATGGTGTCAATGGAATTCATTCCCTTGTCAAGAGGATGATCAAATCCAATAGCACAATATCCTGCATTGACGCATATTAAACCAAATTCAAGAATGTGGTTGGTGGAATCACTTGGATTCTTCAGGACATTCCAGTACAGAGTCATGGTTGTTCCCAATTTCACAGTATTCTGATAGGAACACTTGGATACATCTTTGCCAGCTGTGTTGAGAGCATCAACTTTTCTTGTTGAGAAAGCTATTGTTAATAGCAAGATTACAATTAAATATTTCATCAGACTATTTTGCATATTTCAACAGAATTTGATGTTGTTGCTTTTTTTGTTAAGGTTCCTTGAAACATTTCAATTAACTCCCTTGGATTGGCGACATCAATTGCGAACGGAACTAATGACGGATTTAATGCTATCATTTGTTCCGATTGGACTCCAAGCAAGAGAAGAATGAGACCATCAACGAGTTGGAATAATTCATCACTGAAAATTTAACTCCACATTAAGTGCGAAAGAATTGATTGATTAGATCCACCAATACACACCAAAACTTGATTTGATGAACCATTGTTAGGTGACGTCTTAATATTGGAGATTTACCACCACCCAAAATAGTATTTTTATTTACAAAAAGTTGATATTGTTAATGAAATGTAGCCCGTCTAGCTCAGTCGGTAGAGCGCAAGGCTCTTAACCTTGTGGTCGTGGGTTCGACCCCCACGGTGGGCGATTCTCTTTTACTTTTTTCGACTATTCATTTGGATAGATCTTTTTTGTAAAGTTAACTTTTTATTCCCTTAAAGATTAAATCTCTTTTTGATTCCATGAACAGTCTCACAATAAATATGCTCTGGAGTAAAGAATTTGATATTTCTTGGCAACCATTGCTTTCTGCCAAAGCTGTCTCTCTCTTATTGAAGGATGAAACCTGGCACTGCCTTCTCAATCTTTGATTCATGCAAAACACTAAATGCTTTGTTAATCAACTGGGGATGTGTTGTAAAAAAGCAATCAAGGATAAATTTCAACCTTTCCATACTAATAGAATTCAATAACTCATCCACTAACTTATCTTGTCCATGTTTGATTTTGGAAGTATCACCTTCTCTAATTGAATGAACTTATTCTGAACGAATTGAATGAGAACACACCCTGCATATTAATTGATTGTATTTCAAGTGATCTTCGTCTCAGTTCAGTTCGTTGCTAATTTTTCAACCCATTCTTGTCTTTACATTTTGAGAGATAATAGGCAATAGAGAAGTCTTCCCAGTGTCAGTCGTTATCATTTCGAGTAAAGACACATGAATAATAATCAAAATAAACGGCAATGAAAGTCTCAGATAGGTTATTGGCAATATTCTTCTTTTTTAAATCTTGCCAAAAAGGATGCTCCTTGAATTGGCAACCACAATCACCACCGTGAACATCAAATTCTGAAAGAAAAAGAGGACTGGAACAGATAGTCTCCATTGATGTCTTGATAGCATTGATTTCCTTCTTTAAAATATGCAAAAGAAGTTTTGGATTATTATCTGGTTAAGTGTCTTTCCGAACCTCATTCCTATGGTATCAGGAACAGTTAAATATTACAACTTGACTATCCAATTTCTTTGGAAACATTCCTGTTTCATTGTACACACATCAAAGTAAGATATTCAAAAAGAATGTTATTTTAAAATGTATACCGACTTGAAATCCTTCCGTAATTTCCCTCACTCTTTTGAATAGGATTAAACATTCAACATAATAATAGGTACACACTCTCATCTCTTGGAGGTGGTCACCTTAATGTACTTGATTAGCAATGTTTTTGGTCTTCAAAACAACATGTTTGTTAGGAGTAGACTGTTTTTGTACTCGGAAATTTCCTTAGCCATTTCTACTAAGGTTGCCCTTAATTGTTTAATGCATCGGAAAAAGTCTCTTCATTACTACGGTTTCCCAACATGGCGCAGTTTCACTTTTATGTCTATTGAGGAAGATGCAAAAATTATCACATTGTTTGTCTTGCTTTTGATTTTTTCACAATGTTTTCTCACACAAGAAAATGTCCTCATCAACACCTAATCCTCAATTATTCTATCTTCCTCAAAGTATTCAAAGAATTGATCGTGCCTATGCTACTGTTTATGGCCTTACTAGTGAAAAGTTGGAACAAATCATGTACGGAGCAGCCTTAATGGGCTGTGGAGGTGGTGGCAGTGTAGGTTGATTCTCATCAATTTATTAATAATATTTAAATAATATATTTGACACTTATCATTCCGATCATCGGCTTGTTAATTAAAGATTGCAATTGGAAGAGTTCTTGTTAAATATATGGAAGATGAAAATCTTGTCCCACGAATTCAACTCATCGATCCAACTGTCTTGAATGATGATCAATTGGGAGTAGTCGTTGCTGGTATGGTAAGTCAACATTACATATGAATATGTGTTTAACTTCTCTTATATTAAGGGAGCTCCAACTGCCATGACTGATTCATCCAAGTTTTGCATTGCTCAAAACGCCTACAATGCATTCAATCAATACGTTGTTCAATCACAAGGCCAACATGTTGATTATCTTGTTCCAGTTGAAGTTGGAGCATTGAATTCTCTCATGCCAATGCTGGTTTCTGCTCAAACTGGAATTCCAGTAATTTTGTCTGATTCCATGGGAAGAGCTGTTCCAACACTCACAATGACATCATACAGTGCTAATGGAATATCCACAAATCCTTCCATCTTGTCAAATGCCAACACCCCAGCTGATTCAGTGGCCATCTTATTGGACAGTGCAAGTGCTGTTGAAGCTTTGGCTAGACCAATCATTTCATCAAGTGAATTCAACTCAGTTGCTGGATTGGCATTGTGGAAAATGACAGGTCAACAATGTAAGAATTATTCAGTTCCTGGAGGTATTCCAATTGCATTGGCTGCTGGCTACATGTCCAAACTAGCATCCACTAGTGAAAATCCACTTGCTACTTTGCAAGAATCGCTCAAATATGGCAAAGTGGTTGTTGTTGGTTCATTCAAGCAACAAATTGTGACTTCTGGAGGTTTTGATTTGGGAAGTGTTACTATCATTGACAATACCAATCCAAACAATCAGGTGGTTGTTTACAATCAGAACGAAAACTTGTTTGTCTACAGTTCACTTCAATCTTCACCATTATTAACTGGACCTGATGTGATTGCATACATTAGAGTTAAGGATGGCACCTTCTTGTCAAATGCTGATTTGCAAGATTCAACTGTCATTGGAGCTGATGAAGAAATTGCCTTAATGTTACTTCCAGTCCATTCTATGATTTTCAACAATGAAACAATTCGAGGTGTTGTCAATCAATTGATGAAGCCATTGGGCTATGCTGGTCCAATAGTTACCGTTTTCACAGAAGAAGAAAGAGCCGAGTATTTCGCTTACATGACTGAGTATGGAATGAATTTGCTTGCTCAAAACTAGTTGCGTTTTACCTGATCAACATAAATTCTTACTAAATAAGAATGAAATAAACCAAATGTGTTTCATTTCTCCTAAGAATCAACAAGTTCATCTAGACTTTAATTTTTATAATCTAGTTCCGATAGCTGCATCTTCCAAATAAGCAGAGGGGAAATATTACAAGAATCGATGTTGCCCTTCATGGATTACTCTCCGTATATATACTTTTATATCCTAAGGGGGAAGTTTGACTCTTCGCTTAAATTGGTTTTCTTGTACCTTAATATTCAGTTGCTGCCAAGCACGTTGGAAGTGTTTGGTTTTCAACGTAGTGAAGCCTGCTTCAGTTAATTCACCCCACACATCACTGATTCACTGTAGATGATGAGTGTTTACGTGCTGATTGAATGTACTTGATCAAGATATTCCTCCACGTTAGAATCACATAAAAAACAAACCAACAATCACCCTTAATACAACCATTGAGTTGCCTGAACTACTATACACCTTGTGCCTATTGAATTTACTTGCATTAATACAACACTCCATGGTCAAATCACCAAGTATTCAACCAGTGGTAACACCACAAAACAGTTCCAAGGCAGATGTATATGCTCTCCACAAGGCACATTCTGTCGATTCGCTATTCTACGGGGAAGATAAGACTCCTTTCATTGTTCGGTCTATCTATTCCTTCCTCAACTTTTTATTCTCTATTAGATTGTTGCTGGTGTGTGTTCTCGTGTTGGTTGTTCTCGTCGTTTTGATTATTACCTGGTTCATTGGCTTTAACACGGGTAATACATCAGTGTTGGACATGAACACGAAATTAAAGGAAGGTTATGCGAAGAATCTTGCAAACTACCTTAATACTAAATTCAAGCCAGCCGTTGATTTGTCAACTATTTATAAGAATCAATTCATGACATTCAAGTGGGATCTGCATAGTAAGTAGAGCACTGTTTTTTAAGTTTTAACTATTCAACACAACAGATCAATCCACTTTAGTTGTAAATCACATGTATAATGTTTTCAAGGGTATGAATCCAGATTCTATATTTACTTCAGTAGGAGACAAGACAGGTTACTATGCATGGGGAGTTCAGAACATTTACAGTTTTGCTAATGGACTCTTTGTGTCAAAGGAAGGAGCTGATTTCTTTGTGGTTACTCCAAGTGGTGAAGTTAATTTGATTGTACACGTTCCTGGTGTTGATAACACTCAATCACCCTATTGGAAATTGATGAATGTTTCGAATCCAAAAGAAAGTTGGACGGATGTTGGTTACAATCAGGTCGATCCAGATTTTTACATTTCGTATGTGACTCCTTTTTGGGTTGATGGAGAATTCCACTATGCTTGGTCTTCTGTTACATTCGGCAGGTCATTATCAAGTTTCATGCAAAGCACACCAGTTTCAAAGAATGCAGTGACCATGTTAATAGACAGAAACGGATTATTGATTGGTTCTTCATCTCCTTCTGATCCTTCATACATTATTAAGAATGGAATTCCAGTTCAGACAACTCCACTCGAAGGCAACACAACTTTTGTAAAAGAAGGTTACCAGAAATTATTAAGTTTGTATGATTTGAAGAAATTGAATGGAACTGCTTCTACTAGTATTCAATGGAACGGTTATGATGTTGACGTTAATGCCATTCCATACAGTTACTCATCCTCAATTAATGGAATGGATTGGATTATTGTAATCTTCTCTCCACAAATTGACGTGTTGGGAGACATTTGGATTCAATTCAGAAATGGTTTGTTGATCAGTTTGGGAATTATGATATTCGGTGCTGCAGTTGTCTTTGTGTTCTCCTTGTTGATTACCTTTCCATTATCATCCCTTAGTAAGGATATTAACAAGATTGCTAGATTGGAAATTTCTTCAAAAAAACAACGTAGAAGTTTCTTGACAGAAGTCAAAGAAATTCAATTAGCTGTTGACAAGATGAAATTTGGTCTTCGTTCATTTAACAAATATGTTCCTAGCTCTCTTGTAAAAGCTTTATTAGAAAGTTCAAAGGAAGCATGTCTTGGAGTGCAAGAATTGAATGTGACCTTGCTCTTCTCAGATATTGAAAACTTTACAACAATTTGTGAAAAGATGGATCCTAATACTCTTGTTCAATGTCTTTCTGAATATCTAGAAAGAGCAACCCATCACATTATTGAATCTGGAGGTACAGTCGATAAATTTATTGGTAAGTTTCAATTATTCATTGATAACTGACATTGAAATTAGGTGATGCTATCATGGCATTCTGGAATGCTCCATTCGCAATTGAAGATCATGCTTACAAAGCATGTAATTCAGCACTCAGAATTCAAAAAGAATTGAAAGATCTATATAGAGTATGGGAAAAGAAGGGTCTTCCAGAATTCAAGACAAGAATTGGAGTTCACACAGGATCTGCCTTTATTGGAAATGTTGGTACTCCTGAAAGAATGAATTATACAGCATTGGGTGATAATGTCAACTCTGCTTCTCGTATTGAAGGAATTAATAAGAATTATGGAACTTATCTTGCCATCAGTCAAGCTACTTATGTTCAAGTTTCGAATAGATTATTCTGTGTTCCATTAGATTCAGTTACTGTTAAGGGTAAGACCAAGCCATTAGTAATTTATGAGCTCCTTTGTGAAACTGAGAACGCTCCAGAGGCAGAAATCAATGTTTGTGATTTGTATGCTGATGCAGTTGAGTGTTATAGTGATCAACAATACAAGAAATGTATGGAAATTGTCGAAAAGATTGAAACCATAGATAGAAGAGCTCATAGAATTGTACCAATCAAGGAAAAGTGTATGGAAATGTTGGACCTGTAAATTATTGTAAAATAAAGTTGTAAAGTTGATATCCATTCCAAGGATTAATATATTCTTGTTGAAAGACTTCAATTTTCAAAATGAAACACAGCGGTTAAACCCGACATTCTTGAAATCTTGTAAAAAGAAATTGGACTTGAAATCAATCAAAAAAATGTCAACGTATCACATCATCCTGTTTATTGATTTTAAAAATGGATCTATCAACAAGGCCAATATTCGGAACAGTTTAAAGCAAAAGTTTTGGTTTCAAGAAGGACAAGATTATCAATTCCACAATATTTGTGAAAATAAGGACTATGTAAGATTCTTCTCTCTTTCGGACGATGATTTTGATGATGTTTTTGAGAAATTAAAACAACATCCTCATAAGACTCCATATACAATTTGTAAATATCCAGAATCGGAAGTGACATATGGGGTTAGTATTCCATATGATTGGGAATAAAACATAAAATTAACTGCTGACGGACGGGATCGAACCGGCGACCAATGGCTTATTAGACCAACGCTCTACCGACTGAGCTACGCCAGCTTCTTGTTCATAAGAAATATATTCACCATATATTTATTTATGCTATGGTTGGATTAAGAACAAGCATTGAACATTTTCTAAAAGCCAGTTGAGTTGAAAACAAAAAAAATGTCTACATTCAACTACCTTTTGGAAGAGAATGATGTTGTAGGATCATTATCGGAAACCAGCAATTCTGAAGCCAAAGAAGAAATATCTACAAACACATCCAATTCAACTTTTTTAACCGATGACCAATTTACTAATCTTGATTTGTGTGAACCACTCACAAGAGCGCTATCAGAACTTTCTTTTACTTATATGACACCTGTTCAATCCCATTCAATTCCAATTGCTTTGGATGGTAAAGATTTACTTGTTCAAGCTAATACTGGAAGTGGTAAAACATTGGCTTTCCTCTTGCCATGTCTGGAAGCATTACATAGAGCTAAATTCAAACCAAGAAATGGAACAGGTGTTATTGTTGTGAGTCCTACTAGAGAATTGGCCATTCAAACCCATGCTGTTTGTAAATCATTAATGACATTTATGCCACAAACTTCTTGTTTGTTAGTTGGTGCTCAATCGCTACAAGAACAAGTTGAAACTCTTGGAAAGGGTTGTTCTGTTGTGATAGCCACTCCAGGTCGCTTACTGGACCACCTATTCGGTACAACAAGATTTATGCATTCCAATTTGATTTCACTTGTATTGGATGATATTGATTTTATGGTGGGAATGGGATTTGAGCAAGAATTGAAAGAAATTGCTAAAATGCTATCATATACAAGAATACAAACACTCATATTCTCTAACATTACTCAAAATACAAAGATTGCCGAAATATTACCAGAGAAAACGGATTTTGCTGTTATTAGAATTGAAAAAAGTCAAGAAACGGAATAATTTTCAAAAGCTACATATCAATAGCTCAATATTTGCAAAGTTCATATCTCCAAAAATTAAACTATTCTTTTCAAAAGAGAAAAAAGAGAAAAAAGAGAATCGCCCACCGTGGGGGTCGAACCCACGACCACAAGGTTAAGAGCCTTGCGCTCTACCGACTGAGCTAGACGGGCTACATTTCAGTATGAATATTAACTTTTTGTAAATATAAATATTAACTATTAGCTTACTAACTGACAGTTGCATTCTTTAACACAAACCAAACTTTTCTTTCTGAATTAAATGATAAAGATGGAAGAGGATACCGGTATTTGAATTATCTGGATTGAAATGAACAAAACGCTCGGCAGATTTTACTAAAAGATATCGAAGCCTTTCCGCCATTTATTTCCAAAACTAAACGAAAGGTTTGTTACAAACTTTCACAATAATCAATAGATTATTTATTCATCTCATTTTCATCAATGATTAACTTGATGAACCTTAGCAGTGGAGCCTCCACTAGAAACTGATTTCGTATTTTCACTATACGATTCTAAACTCTTTATCAAAATGTTTGGCATCTTGAACACTAACAAATAGTAAAGCATGGCATCAAATTGCCACAACAAATAACAACCCAAACCTCCAACAAAAGCAAATCTAGAATTAGGCCAATATTGCATAGTTTCGTGAAAGATTACAGACGAAACATATCCAACAATGAATTCAGTAATGTAACCAGCTGTTCCATTAATAAAAAAACCCAACCAGATATTGATCTTCTTTGGAAGTAAGAAAAAGTAATAAATTGACCAAAATAAAATTGGTAAAATTGCCCACGATTTGATGGAAGCAAATTCAAAGTAATTGTATTCTGAGGTTGGGTAGATCCATCCGTAACTGTCAAAACGCGCGTTGTTTGGTTCCACACAATCAAATATCATCATGATGATGAAGTGTCAAAGATGACATTTGGCATATATTAATATATATCATTGTGAAAATTTAACAACTTACGCTCCAGTGAGTTTGAGGTATAAATTATTCTGTGCCAACTCTACGAACCAGTAAATAAAAGGAATGTAAGCCAGTTGACAAAGTATTGGAATGATTAGAGACATTTTTTTTGGTGGTTTCTTCACCCCACGAAGAGACTTTCGTATTGTTTATGCGACCTTCCCTAACAGCACAATTATTATCACAATTTGGTGGGAAAATGAGAGTTTACAAAAATTTGGTCAATCTTGAAATTCAATATAAAAAATTGTGAAATATTGTAAGGTTTCGTTTTAAAAACATAGATACATGGTTGTATTAATCCATTCCCTACTACTTTTGAGCTCTATCAACTGATATTTTGATATAATCTTACATTGCGTAACAGTTAACCATATTAATCCATGTCTTCCCAAACAAAGACTCACCCAAAAATGTCATCCATCACTGATTTTCAACACTTTCCACAGCCGTCACAAACACAATTCGTTAAGCATCCAATTTCACTGCCAAAATCCATTCAACGTGTTGGCGTCATTTTCGATATTTTCCCTCCACCACGCTTCGTTCCCTAGCTTTCAGCGCCATCATTTTCCGCCGTTTTGTTGTTTTTTTGTTGGTTGCTTGACAAAGATCATCAAAACTTCAACACGACGCAAAATGGGCAAAACAACACTTTAAAAAAAACAAAAAGAGCGCAATTTGACTCTTTACATTACGGAAGATTGTGCAGCAAACATTATCACGGGCACGAACATACTCTTTTGTTATTGCTGCTAAAGAATTTCATTTAATTTATTGAAGAATCGAATATAGATAATAGTTGAATATGTCTAGGAAGGCTAACAAGTTTAATACTGACAATTATATGGTTGTCTATGAAGAGTTGATGAAAGTTTCTGAAGCTAGGGATAACTTTCATGAATTTTTAAAACAAGCACACAATGAAGAACCAATTCTCTTCCTGAATGATGTCGATGCCTATAGAACTTTATATAAAAAGACAAAGGAGCAAATTACTCAATACACCAATACATGTATTTCTCCAGGATCAGAGACTGGAGAGTTGCAAAACAAGGAATTCGATACACAGTGCATTAAATTGATGAGTGTTGTCGTTGATGCTTTGAAGAATATTATTGATACATATATTGGTGGAGGAAAACCAAAGGAATTGAATCTCAGCAAGCCAACCTATCAACCAACATTGGATATCTTCGATAGACTTACTACACTGATAAGTCAGAATGATATGAAACCTCTGGGATTGATTTCATTGTTGGATCCTTTCGAACTTTTTGATAGAATTGTCTCACATGTAGTTCTTGATCTGAAGGTAAGTTTAGAATAATTGTTATAGAGATATTAACCAATAATAATAATAATAGTATGATCAATTTCCTAGATATGCTAGATCTCACTTGTTGATTAGCTTCTTGTGGAAGAAGGGAGAAGAATTTACTCGTTCAATTGCTTTGAACGTTTCTAATGGTTACAGTGTTGATGTAAGATTTAAACCAAACGATTTCAAGTCACAACTCATGACTGAGAAGGACGTTTTCTTTGCCTATACTCTTGCTGAAGACACACCTGATTGGAAAGAATTGACCTATAGTGAAAAACCAAACATGCTTCAAACCTTTGTCTCCAAGACATCCTATGTGATAGGTCAGGATAGAATGAAGGGTATGAAACTGTTCAAACTTGTAATGCATTTGCCTTACGCAGTTGAAGATGTTTGGGCTACCTATTGTGATATGGATACAAGATTTACACTTGATGAAACCTTGATGAAGGACTTTAAATTACTCAGATATATTCCACCATCTCCAGAAGCAATTGAGAAGAGAAACATTACAACTTCCTCGATGAGAGATGTAATAGATAGAGATGAGAATTATACAGTTGACAATCCACCACTTGCTCTTCAAATTGGAGCTCTTGGTATTGATATGCACATTCCACTTTTAAAGAATAGAGATTTGCCTCATACCATGACTTCTGTTTACGATCCTTCCATTAATTGTTACATGAATATTGGACATACTTGTGATATTGAAGAAACACTCAGACCTGCAAGAAAGGATCGTGTTGATGCTGAAATTCTTTTTAATTACATGTTCTATAGAATGGGTGATCGTTCAACAAGATTCATCCACACTGTTTATACAGATCTTCACGTTATCATGGATTCTGATATTGTACTGAATAGAATTTGGAAGAAGAGAAGCAAACAATTACAAAACGGTTTTGAAACTTTGCTAGCTCTCAAGACAGAGAATGGAACCAAATCAATAGATACAACCAAGATTAACGATCACTTCCAATACATGAGAGCTGTCGAAGAAAACTTGAAGCTCAACAGAAATTGGTATGAAGAATACCAGAGAAAGAAGTCATCGAATGTAACTGTACCTTAAAAACCATACGCGTGTAAATAAAACATTTAAAAAAACAATTTTGGAGCATCCTTACAATTCTGTAAATTTACTTTTGTAATTAAATCCATAGATAGGCTAAATAAAAGTTTCCTTACTAACAATTAGTGCTGACATTCGACGTTTACATCGTAATAGGAGCTCACTACTAGTGTGGTTAATGAACGATAAGGCCAAGTTGGGAATTTTAAAACAGAAATTAAGCAACCTTCCAAAATTTTCCTTTTAGTCTTGGTTATCTGTCTATGCAATTTCTCCAAGTATGAGGTTAGTTTGATAGGTTAGAATGGTTGTCAATCTCTATTAATGTCACATGTTGGTGTTTGAGAATTAAGTTCCCATCAATGACTGTAATCTCTCTATTTGTCCTTTTGAAATATTGCATTATTGTTATTGAGACAGGTGATATTTTGGTAATGGTGAACGAGCACAAATCAGTCCATTGCTTAAAAAATCATCTACAGTTGTAATTTCTTTCAATTGGTAGTAGAGATGGAGTTAAGGTGGAGATGTTTCAAAGTTAGTTTTTCTGATTGGTATTATCTCAATGTTGTCAAAGGGTGTGGCCTTGTCATATTATCAAATTTGTACCATCATGTTTTCTAGTTCTCTCTTTTCAGACTTCATTCTTTAAAAAATACAATTTCATTCTCAAAATAGAATAGTAAAGTTAGTTTCTTGATTTAGTTATTTTCAATCTGTAATTTACAAGAATTGTATCCACAACAAAATTCATAATTCTCAATTGTTTCTGCATCTCCACATGTGCTTAAGAATCAGGATGAAAGGGCATGTAAACGAAATTTTCCACACAATTAAGAATTGTCACTTTAGATTTTTTCTGCATCCATTTCATTCAAGTCGAACTTGATGGTTGTAAATTTCTGATTCAGTGTATAATCAAACGATTCTTTCCTATCAATTAATTATTTCCTCTTCATGATTCAATTACCTTTCAATCTCCCGCCTTTTTTATTTTTCCTTTTCTCCTCATCAAACTTTTTCTTCTCACCTTCATCATCACCCGAATATTATTATTATTATTATATTAAATAAATATCATTCTTAATATTATTCTTATTATTATTATTATTAATATCAATATCTAAACCTAATACAAGTCACCGTAACAACTCCTATTAATGGTAGCATTCGTTTCCGTAGAAAACTTTCTTCCGATTACACAGAGTAATCAAATCAGATAAATATTTCCTAAATATTCGCTTCCTTTCGTCCAATCAAAATCTCTCATTATCGTTTACAATCATTACAAACACCTTTTTACTGGAACTTCCGTTACCCAACAATGAACACCAAGCGAAGTCTCTCCATCTCACTGACCGCCCCCAAAAACCTTTTCAACCTTTCGAATAAAAATTTCAACTCAATTTGCTATTCACAAAAAAAAACAACAAAACTAATTCAAAATGGACATGATTAACAACTCCACTCCAAAGGTCGAATCCTCCATGGGTTTGATCGTCTTGATCTTGAACATCTTCTTCCCAGGTTGGGGTACCGTCATTGCCGGTGTTTTGACTCAAGAAGCTGAAAAGAAGTCACCAGCTATTATTGTTGGTATTCTCCAATTCATCTTGGCCTATTTCTTGATCGGTTGGTTCTGGTCCATCTGGTGGGGTTTCAAGATTTATCAAGCTTCTCAATAATTTTGATGCAAACTTGTGCAGAAGAATAAAATAGCTTTTTAAATATAATTTAGTTGTTGATTGTTGTTGTATTGTGATGATGATAATTGTTGTATTTCGTGATGATATGTTTTGTGTGTGAGATGATATCTTTCAACCGTCAAAATGTCATCAACAATATTGTTGATGTTTTAACACAACACAGCCTGGCAAATTTTGATATCATGACAAATATTACTAATATTGTGTTGGTTTATTCAATAACATGTTATCTAATCTTTCTAATATCATTAAAGTATGAATTTTCCAAAATATCTTGAGCGTATGGACGTGCACAGTTATCCTTTTCCAACATTTGTAGACAGATATCGATTAATCTATCAGAATAATCACCACTCTCCTTCAAACGTTTTCGTGTAAGAGTTTGTACTTCTTTTGCGTCTTTTGACATGTACAAGTGACTGATGGCAGTCATGGTGTCTTTGGTAATTAATTGATAGACAGTCACTCCGAGAGAGTATTCATCTGTGTTGGCATAATATTTACCTCCTAATGCCAATTCTGGGCTCATGTCTATTTGATGTTTATGAATTTTGACAGTTATGAAAATACTTACAGAGTGGAGTACCAGCAAAGCTCATACTTGCTGAATTCTTATTATCCTTTGCTAAACCAAAGTCTGCCAATACTGTATGGATGACATTTCCGTTTAATACCTTGATGAAAATATTTGAAGGTTTGACATCTCTGTGAATTGAATTTGTTGTTGAAATTCCATAAAAAAACTTAAAAAACTTACCTGTGAATTAATTTCAAATCATTGTGAATGAAATGCAAAGCATGACACATTTGATAAATAATTTGCTTGATGTGTACTTCTTTACAATCTTCCTGTTGGTTGATTAAGGTACTCAAATCACCTTGTGGATAGAAATCCATGTCAATACATAGTAAATTGTCCTTTTCCACAAAGAAATCATTCACTTTGAGAATGTTTGGATGGCTAATGTTCATTAATTGAGTTCCTTCTTTCATCATGGAGTTTAATTCTTCCACTGATTTGTATCGAATAACTTTGATGGCTTTCACCTTATTGTTATTTTTAGTGTCAATAACTTTAAAGACTGAACCAAAAGCACCTTCTCCAATTTTAACCATGTCCTTGTAACGAGAGAATGGATCATTAGAAGAAGATGTGGAAGAAACAGTTGAAGCCATTGAGGAAGAATTCAAATGTTTGAAATAGACACTTGCTTCTGAAGGGAAGTCTGAAATGTCAGTATCGAATAATCCTCTCTTATTTTCATTTCTCAGTTCAATGGCTGAAGTATTGGAAACTTCAGAGGAAAGTTTCTTCTTTCTATATCTCAATACCAGAATCACAACAATGATAATTATTACAATAATTATTGCAATTGCCAAAAGTGGAAGAATAATTCCAAGAGCAATTGCAAGAGCTGGATCAGAAGTTTGTACGCCATTAGTAGTAGAATTTGTAGGTGGAATGTAAATAATATCATTCTTGAAAACTGCAAATGTTGTAAGGTGATTTGTCAAGCAAGAAATGGTAACCAAATTATTGGAAGAAGAAATCAAAGTTTGAACACCATTAGTGAGCCATTCTTGAGATGAGGAATTGTAATATTTGCAAGTTACATTGGAGGAAGGATATTGAGAGCCTGTGAATGCAATATTGATGGAGGTGGTAAGGTTTTGGATTTCCAATTCTTTGAATTTTTGAGTTTGAATATTGACACTTGTCATGACACCAATAATCTTTGAGTTTGTAGTCTTGGAAACTTTAACAAATGAATTGAGTGAATTATCTGTGGTTGTATCTCCAAAAGCTAAAGTATCAGCAACATCAGATGGGAATTGAATCGAAACATTAGTGTTGGAATAGTACAAGTTAATAATGTGACTTCTCAATGAATCGACAGAGTCCAATTTTTCTCTTAGCAAGATACCATTAGAGAGCTGTGTTTGTGATTTCTTAGATGCGACTCCATTCAAGCTATCTGTTAATAATTCATATTGAACTTGAACGAGAACAAATTTTTCAGAATTCATACTCGATCCAAGTTCGATAAGTTCATCCAATTCATTCAAATGAATTTGATCAATAAGGAATTTCCATTGAGTTGAGTAATAGTATTGAAGGGTGTTGAGAATAGACTCAGTAAAGTAAGATGTCCAAGAAAGGAGATCATCAACTCTCCAATCATCACTTGATCTAGTTCCATTAATACTATCCAAGTATTTGTGAATTCTATACACTGGAGGAAGTAAGAGAGCAGTGAGTTTGTCATCAACATTGACACCAGTAGCTCTCAGATTAGAGATTAGGCTGAGCATGGATTTCAAAGTAGTTTGGAGAGAGTTCTTATTTTCAAGCGAATCAAATTGTTGGTATTCAAATAATGTCAAGAGAGAATTTAAAGAATTAATAGCTCCAAAATAACTTGTTGTTTCACTAGTTGTAATACTATTATAACCATCAATAAAGAGTTGAACCTTGTCAGTAGAAGTCAGAGTTGATGTTAAATTCTTTCTGTAAATGACTTCAGTATTATAAAAATTGAGACCTCTGACAACCAATTGGCTTCCTTCAATTAGATAAGGCATTCTAAAATAGAGGTTTCTCTTTTGAGTATTGGAAACAATAAACTTTCTTTCTCCATTATAATGAATTTCAACTGTGTAAGATTTGATAGTATCCTTAGCTCCATTTCTACATGTCATTAGCAAGGTGCTGTCCAATGCAACGAAAGAGCCATCTTCAGATGTAGAATAAAAATCACAATGAATACTTGGTGAGATATCTGTTTGAGTTTGAATTTCAGCTGAAGACGAAATGCCATTTGAATTGTTAGCAACAACCTTGAATATATAAATTTCACCTTCAAAAAGACAATCTCTGGTTATAGTCAATTCGCTTTGTGTAATATTTTCACTTGGTTGTGTTGTTACTTTTTGCAAAGAGCACAATGGTTTTATCCTTCCAGAAATTTGAATCCATTCAAATGATGTTATGGTTCCATTAATTGTTGCAGTAATTGTCAAATCTTCTGAAATTGAAACTATTGTTGGCACAGGAGAAAAACTGATGGAAGCCAATCTATCTGTTGTGTTCAATACAGTAAAGGTAGTATTCATGAGAGTAGATCCATAAGCAGCTACTGCATTAAGACTCACTAAATATGTACCTGCCTCCAATTCTCTCTGTACAACTACTTCATCATAATTCAGATCAATGTAAATTTCAGTGCTCATTTGTTTAGCTTTTCCTGTTTCGTCAAATTTGAAGAGTTTCCAAAGATAATATGTATCTTGAACGGTTTTCACGAATACCATTGGATTGAAGATTGTTGCCTTAAATCTAATGAAAGATGAAGGAGAAAAGACAGGATTTGTTGCTGAAATAACAACAGGAAGCTTATTTTCATAGGCATTGAATGAATATTGAATGAAGAAATCTTTTGAAGTTGTGGATTGTGTATGTTTGGCCAATAGCAAGACACTTCCAGTAGTAGATCCACTTCCCAAAATGCCACTGCTGTCTGTGTAGAAAAATCTGGACAGGTAGACATTGTATTTGATTGATGGGTATGAACCTAAGAATAATCCTGCATTGTTTCCATAACCAATTGGTTCTGTTTCTATAATACAGTCATATCCTGTGCAAGAAATTTGTGAATCACTATTCAGGTCAGTAATTAAATCAAGATTAGGAGCAGCTGATTGAGAAAACGTAAATGAAAGACTTGCAACTTTGGAATTAGAAGCAAAATTTGAGACTGCTAATTGCAGATATAATGCTGATAGAGATTTCAAGTAGGATGGAGGAATGTAGAGATATTCACGTTGTTGAGATTTCAAGTAATCATTCAAACTTGTAGAACAACTAATACATGACCAAACTAAACTTGAGAAATTGGTGTAGGATTGGAAATTGCTATCAACAATAGGTCTAAGAGGTAAAGGATTACTTGTTGGAACATTTGTCATCAATTTCTTGAGCGTAATACCAGATCCAGTATAGGAAAGAGAGTTGCTTGTATCAACAAAGAATGCTAAGTTGCTATTCTTCACTCTTAGTAAATTGCCAGTTTGAAGATGAGTTCCAAAACCTAAATAAATAATCATCTTGCTACTATCCCATAAACATATTGGAGATTCACCAATTATTGGTAAATCACTACTTTCGAATAAGGTTTCACATGTTCCATTGAAAAGGTATGAATATTGTAGAACTGAAGTTAGGGTTGGCTTGAGAGTGGCCAATTTCTCATCAAAATCAATTTGATAATATTGACATTCTGTACCTCTAAATCCAGTATTACAAGTACATTCGCCTGGTTTCAAACATTTACCTCTGCCTAAACAAACTGAAGAATCATTCTGACTCTTTCCATAACAGACATTAAATTCACAATTAGGTCCAGTGTAACCTTTGTTACAATAACAATTATCTGGTCCCACACATGAACCTTGAGAGCTGCAAACTAATGAATTATCACTTCTTTTACCAGAACATGTTGTCACATTACAAGTGTTTTCAGTCCATCCAGCACTGCACGAACATATATTCCTATCAATACATTGTCCATTTCCAGAACAGACACTTGAGCTACCACCACTAATGCCATAACAAATAGGATATTGGCAGCGAGATCCAGAATATCCATCAATACAGGAACAAACACCAGGACCTGTACAAGAACCATTGTTTGCACAAATACCTTCGTTTGTAAATACAGATCCAAAACAATCAAAGGAATCACAATTAGCACCATAATATCCTACATTACATGTACAATTATTCAGAGATGAGCAAACACCGTTTCCAGAACAAACAGATGAATTATAATTCCAAACACCATTACAGGTTGTGAGATTACAATTTCCTCCAATCCAGTTTCCTGTACAGGAGCATGTATCAATATCTGAACAAGTACCATGACCAGAACATACACTTGTAGATGCCTTATTCACACCAAAACAATTGAACTCTTGACATTGTTGGCTGTAATAGTTTGATGAACAGGTGCAATTATTATAGGACGAGCAAAAGCCATGAGATGAACATGCCAGTGGATTTGTACTTGAGGTTCCATAACATGATGTAATATCACAATTTTTACCTGAATAATTAGAATCACAATTACAAGTATCTGTATCCGAACAAGTTCCGTGACCTGAGCAAACATTTGAGCTATTTGATAAAACTCCAAAACACTTGCTGAGTTGACAATTGGATCCATAGTATCCATCTTTACAAACACACTTATTGAAATCAGAACAAGTACCTCTACCAGAACAAACATGAGTTGTGTTGGAACTGTCAATACCATAACATTGTGTATATTGACATTGAGGTCCAAAATAATTTGAAAAACATGAGCAAGTGTTTGGAGAGTTACAGGCACCTCTTGATCCAGAACAAACTCTAGAGTCATTTGCTGAAATTCCATAACACACAGCTGCATCACAATTAGAACCAGAGTAATTAGAATCAGAGCACAAACAAGTATTTGGTGCAGAACATGCTCCTTTACCAGAACATACTGAGCTATTAGATTTGTTAATTCCAAAGCAATCATAATCTTGACATTGAGTTCCATAATACGAGTTTGTACAGGTACAATTATTGTAGGAATTGCAAGTACCTCTGTTTGGTGCAGTACAAACACTAGAAGTATTACTCCACACTCCATAACAACTTGTTACACTACAGTCCAATCCAAAATAATTAGAATCACATGTACACTTATTGTAGCCATCACATCTACCATGTGAAGCGCATGTGGAAGCTGAATTTGAAATAATTCCATAACATTGAGTGAGCTCACAATTTGAGCCAAAGAAGTTGGCTGTGCATGTGCAATTATTATATTTTGCACAACTTCCTCTACCAGAGCACACATTCGAATTGGTACTATCTATTCCAGAACAAGTAGTGTACTGACATTGAGTTCCTGAATAGTTTGTAAAGCATTGGCATGAATTTGGAGAAGTACATGTACCACCACCACTGCAAACATTTGGGTTATTTGAAGGAATGCTGTTACACACAGGATATTGACATACTGATCCAACGTAATCTGTTTGGCAAGAACAAGTTTCTGGAGCAGAGCATGTTCCTTTACCTGAACAGACACCTGCTGAGCTTGCAACAACCCCTCCACAATAATAAACACTACAATCACTTCCAGAAAATCCATTCTTACATTGACAAGTATCTGGAGCAGAGCAAGTTCCTTGATTTGCTCCACTACAAGCAGTACTTCCATATTTTCCATAACAAATAGGTTGAGAACAGTCAGATAATGTATAACCAGTATCACATGTACAAGTATTAGGACTAGTACATGATCCATGATTACTGCATCCAGCTCTTCCAATTTGTGAATTACACACTGGATTACAAATAGTTCCATTCGAATTAATTTGATAACCACTATCACAATAAGCTGTTCCAAGTCTGATTTGGTTGTTGTTTTTCTCTGTAATATATAGATCACTATTTTCAGCAACAAATGCAAATGTTGGATAATTCAGTGAACTAGTAACTGTGTAAATTTTCATTGTTGACAGATCGACCTTTCTGATTCTACCACCATCAGCCTCTAATAGACATGTTAAAATTCATTAATGAAATTGTGAAAACACATACCTGCAATGAATAGTTCATTTGCTGGTGAAATAAAGACAGAGGTTGGTTTTTTCAAAGAAGCTGTAGTTGCTAGAACTCCATCACTAGTACTCGATCCAGAGCCAGCAATAGTTGTTATAATTCCATTTGTTGCAATTTTTCTAATTCTGTCATTATCCGTATCAGCAATAAATATTTCACCAATTGCATTTACAAAGACACTCCAAGGGCTCTTCAATTTTGCACTAACAGCATTGCCACCATCTCCAGAAAAATCATATGATCCTGTTCCAGCCACTAATTATTTCGGAATGAATAAACAATAATCTTTGAAAACACTTACCCAGGTAAATCTTATTATCAGATGCACTAATCTTTCTTATCTTATTTCCGACATATTCTGTAATGTATATATCTCCATTGCTTGGTATATGAATACCCCAAGGTCCATTGAGAGATGCTGAAGTAGCTGCACCATCTTTAATGTGTGAGATTATGATGCCAAGAAGAAAGAATGTCTATTCAATTGTGTGAAATAAAACTTACTGTCACCTGCTGAAGATCGTGTACCAGTTCCAGCAATTGTTACCAGAACACCTTCACTGTTAATCTTTCTCACTCTATTATTTCCATAGTCCATAATATACAGCTCATTGTTATATTCTAGAACACCTCCAGGATTATCCAGTTTGGCCTGTTTGGCCAAAATGTCACCATTAAAACCCTCATATCCTGTTCCTGCAATAACAACAAGACCTAGATAGGATTTCTTCTTCACACGATGTCCACTATATTCAGACATGTATACAGCATCACTATTTGGAGATTTTGCTGCACAATATGGCCCTGACAAATCCTTCTGATAAACAGTGAATGAATACTTGACAGTTTGACAGTGGATTTCACTTGTTAGAAAGAGAAGAATAAACCATGCCACAACAGCAATGCATATCACAAAAATTGTTCGCATTCTAGATGATGAGCAGGTCAACTGTGATTATCTTTTTTTTTGTTAGGTTGTTTGATTGATTGTTCCAGGTTGCTTGAAGAGTTAATCTAGTATTTTCTAATTTTCCTAGTTAGTCGGAGGTATTAGGCGGCATAAGGACCTTTAAACTTCTTTTTTTGTACTCTCTTTTCTTCATTGTTATTGAGGCAAAGCTATGATGCTTGATGTTGGAAATCCGAATGAGCCAAAAGATTCTGTTCATGATGATTGACCCATAGCGAATCTCTCAAAATTCTAATCCCTCTTCCTTAATTTTTCTGTAGATCTGTTACATGATGATACAACAAAGATGATATTAATAATAAATATGTGGACGTATTGTGAAGATTTTTTTAATATTTTAAAAAATATCGTTAATGCATCGAGATGAATTTTAATGATGATGGTAACAAAACAATAATTAGTGGATGAGTGTGATTCATCTTTTGAAAAACAACATTATTTAAACACTCCAGTTACGTTCAACAAGAAGCGACAACCACCGTATTAACAATATCCTTCAAGAATAATTAATTCCTTCTACCGGAAAAGTACAACCAACATTCCATCCACATCATATCCGATAAAGCTGTCAATCCCTCATCAATGTGTGTGTTGTTGAATTCAACGAAAACTTTGTTTTGATTCCTCAATATCCATTAAGGTTCTCAAATTAATGTGCTCGTCTCGTGGTGTAATGGTAGCATAGTGGACTTTGAATCCATTGACGGAGGTTCGATTCCTCCCGAGACGGTAAACGTGGCGAGCCATCCAAAGATTTTATTACCAGAGTTTTGCACAAGAAAATTCACTTGTTTATTTGTCTGCAAGGAAATGTCCATCATGATTGGAAACAACCTCTCCTTTTGTCACTTGCCTGAAAATATTGAATGCTTCCTTTCTCTTTTCGTGTGGAGTTTTGAGTTTGTTCAATTCTTCAGCAAATGTTTGAAGAAAACCTGGTTTTTTAACATGTGTATTGGTTCCCAAAATGGTAAATAAAGCTGGAATATTGGCCTTATTTTGTGTGAAATACTCTAAAATTTCCTTTGAACCATCATGAGTGTCCAAAATGATGGTAAATTTGATTTTTGGGAATTGAGTAAATAATTGTTCAAAGAATTGAACATCCAGAGGTGGATTATTGAGTAATGGCAAGGTTAATCCATTGGATGGTCCATAAAAATAGATGAATACTTGCTCCATCTTTCTTGTAATGGCATTCATCATTAATTGTTGAATGTTATTTTGTGAAATTAGCAAAGTGTCGTAATAGCCTGCACTGGTAAAGCCATGCTCACTGAACAAGTTACCAGCAACGTTTTCATTGGCGTAGCCAGCTTTTTGATCGGCAAGGACAATGGTAAAAGCAACTTTGGACATTTTTTGTTATTGGAAATGCTATTTGTTGGCTGTGGTCATATTGGCAATATTATTATGAGATTGTTACACAACAAATGATATTTCCTTGACAATTGAATGATGAAACAGCGAAACAAATTTCCTTTTACCCACCATTTAAAATTGTAAATGTAGCAATAATTAATATTGTGTTCTCTGCAGCATACTGGTAACTCTTATTGTAAAATATTCATATCATTGTGAAATGTGAACTACAATTCCAGTAAAAAGTGGAGCAATTTTTCAAAGGAAATTGATTGGTTACATTTTAACTTTGCAATTCCCAACTTTATTGATTGAATTGCTTCGTTAAAACAAGTTCCAATAACAAAGCTCGCTTTTATTTGATTTCAATTGGAAATATCAAAAATCAGAGAAAATTATTAATAAAAAAAAATGTTGCGAAAGCTCACCACTAAATTTCCATCATCATTGTTATCTTCATCCTCTGTTACTGCTTCGGCTTCCATGAGATTATGTCATTATAATCATCATCAGCAGCAATTTAAATCAATTTTTAAAAGATTGGCAAATATTCAATCATTAATCAATCCGAATCGTCAATTTTCTTCATCAATTATAAGGAGAAATCAGGCAGCTGAAAAACCAACCAATGTTGATGAAAATAAGGATGCTGCTGTGCCTCGAGAGGAAAAGAAATCATTCATTAGAAATGTTATGGAATTTATTGGAGAATTCTTGGAGGAAATGGCCTCAATGATATTGTGGAGATTGTTGATATTTGTGGTGCCAATTCTTTGCATTGTTTGGTTTTATTTTGGAAGTTCTGGTGTGACGACGGCATTGACATTGGCATGGGTGTTTATTGTGGCCATTTTCACTGCATCTGGTGATGCCAAGAATGAAAAGGAAAGTAAATAAAGTTTCCAATCAATTTTTGTGGTTGTTTCCTTCTTTCATCAGCTTATGTGGACAAAATGTTGAGAGCTGTGATCATTCCTGTAAAGATAAATTTCTATTCCTTTAAAAACTCCTGGAAAGCAAGTTTTTTGTAAAATTCAATCAATTTGCTTCTATTTGATTGAGCTCTGTATTTAAAAGATCCAGAAAAACAAGAATCAAAAAAATGCTTTCACACTTTAAACCAAGTCGTTCTTTATTCACACGGTCAAGATTTGCTTCCCACAATCAAAAATCATCTTTGATTGGTTTGATTTCATCCAAAAAGTTGATTTCCTTTACAAAATTCAGTTCATTGCCTCAACACTATCAATTTTCCTCTAGCTTACGTCGATTCTCAGAACCAGCTCAAAAAGAAAATGCAAAGAATGCAATGGAAAACATCAACACTAGGTTGACATTCAAGTTTTTGAGATCTGCCAAAATTGTTATTGAGCCAATAGTTAGTTTGATGAGAAGATTGTTTTTTAAAATGGTTGGATTTGTTGTTTGGAGAATTATTCTCTATTGTTCAATTCTTGGGCTGATTTTGTGGTATTTCTTTGGCACTAATGGGTTGACTGTGGCCACAAAAGTTGCTTGGACATTCATGGTTGCATTACTCAATACCAAGCAATAAACCACCAAGATTTTTTGCATTCAATCTTTAAGTTACACAAATATCTACAACTCCATGATTTTAAAATCAATTATTTCTTCATTAATTCATTTGATTATTGACAATTTGAGTTTTGCAAAATTTTCTGCAAACCTTCAAACAAAACAAAATTCCAAAAAAAACCAAAAAAATGCACAAAAAGCGAACAGCAGAAAATCAACTCGAAAAAAACGAATTCCAACCGTCGACCAAATTTACCAAATATTCTTCATCGGCATCGGTTGGGAATAACACTGATTATTCTACAGTTGTTATACTTATAGATTTTTGTCAGGAAAAGTATTCGGAACAATTTAGTTGGCTCCGAGAGAAGTTTTCTCTTCCCAGAAAATTTTGGAAGGACATGTCGAGAGATTATGATTACATTCCAATTGAGTATTCGAAGAGTTTTACATTCCTGGCCAAGTTTTTCACTACTCATGACTATTTTACATATAATTATGCACTCAGTCCTGAAATCCAGCGAGCTGTCAGTAAATTGTTTAGAAATTCACCTGCCATTCAACAATTTCAAATTATCACTGATGAAATTAACCTTGAAAAGATATTTATGGATCGTCCCATTACAGTGAAACCTCTCAAAAACAAGTCCATTAAGAGATTGGATGCTTTACAATTGGTCTGCCATGATGCCATTAATTATTTCTCACTGCCGAAACCTTTCTCCTTCGATCCAGATATTGTAATGGAACTATTGAGACAATATCCAAAGGCTATTTCATATATACCTGTTGAATTTTTCATTGAGGATAATAGAGATCTCATTCTGAAAATCATGGAAAATTACACACAATTGATTGGGTCGTGTAAAACATTTTTGGAAATTATTTTATCTGAATTTTCAGAAGATAGAGAAATTATACACATGGCTTGTGTGTTGTCTCCTGGTTTAGTGCCAAGTATTTCAAAGAAACTCAGAAATAGTGGAAGATTTATGCGTAGGTTGATAATGGTCAATCCTCAAGCTTTCAGAGTTGCTCCTGGATTCATTAAAAGGGATTTGGATATTATAGAATATGTTATTCGAAAGGATATCAGATTATTCGAATTTGTTCATAGAAAAGTTAAGAGATCTCCTGATCTCATATTAAGATTTGCCTCCATTAATGGCTTGATTTTGAAATATCTAAAATCCTATCCAAAAATTATCAATAACTTTGAAATCCTCACAGAGGCTGTCAAAAATCAACCTCGCTCAATTGAATACGCCTCCGAAGAGCTTCAAACTAATCTAGAGCTAGTCAAAGAATTAGTTCAGGAAAACATTGCAGTTCTGAGATATGTCCATCCCTCACTCATTGACGATTATTTCTTTGTAAACTTGGCCAGGGAGAAGGGTTTCATGTGGCGTTTCTCACAACAAGAATTCAATCAACGAAAAGAACAATTATTTGGATTGGGAAATTTGAAATATTTGGATGATACCGAACTGATGAACAAAATGGCTCTCCAAGGTGCCCTGCCAGAAAGTTGGTATTCTGAAATGTATTCTGAAATATCAAGTCGATGTAAGACAAATTTGCTCCAGTCAAGCCAATTTTAACGAAAGATAATAATAATTTATTGAGAAACAATACATAACAAATCTCCACCTTGAACTTCATCACCAACCTTAACACCAAGTGATTTGATAATACCATCAAAGTTACACTTGACTTGAGTTTCCATCTTCATGGCACTTTGGACCAATAAAGTATCTCCCTTCTTGACCTTATCACCTTCCTTGACTTTAATGTCAATAACTTTACCTGGCATTGGTGCTCCAATTTCATTTGGATCCTTCTTATTGGCCTTTGATCTGATTTGAATAGTCTTGGAGAGTTTCTTATCTTGAACCAAAACAAGACGTGATTGACCATTTACTTCAAAGAAAACTTCTCTCTTACCATCACTTCCAACTTCTCCAATGGCCTTCAATTTGATATGTAAGACTTTACCCTTTTCTAATTCAACTTCAGTTTCTTCACCAACTTTAATTCCCTTAAAGTATTGACGAGTTCCCAAATTAGTGACCTCACCATATTGTTGTTTGAATTGAACATATTCCTCAAATACCTTTGGGAAGAGAGATGAAGAAATCAAATCTTCTTCAGAGGCATCATAATCCAAATCCTTCTTCAACTTGTCCTTCAACTTGACAAAGTCAAAATCTGGCATGCTAGCACCTGGTCTTCCTTCAATGGATGGTTTTCCTCTCATAACCTTGGTTCTCAAAGGTTCTGGGAAACCACCATATGGAATACCCAATTTACTTCAAAATATTCGAGAACAGAGTTAGGGAATGACAATTGATCGGCCTTTTCAATAACATCCTTTTCAGCCAAGTTGTTTTGAACCATGAATTGAGCCAAATCACCGACAACCTTACTACTTGGTGTGACCTTGATGATATCTCCCAATAATCTATTGGCAATTTCATATGATTCCTTAACCTTAGGGAATCCATCTGAAATTATATTCATATTTAAAAAAACAATAATTAGCTATTAGAAAGTAAAAAAATTAAACTTACCAAGTGAACCATTGATGGAATAAACTTGAGCATTCAAATTGGTATATTGACCTCCTGGAATTTCATGGACATAAACATCACTAGAACCAGAACGCAAAGTAGTAGTACATTCGAATGGAGCATACAATCCTCTGGCTTGTTCCCAATAATCAGAAACTTTGGAGAGTTTACCCAAATCCAATTTAGTATCCAATGGAGTGTTCTTCAATGAAGCAACAATAGCTCCCAAACTAGGTTGACTAGTCAATCCTGACATGCTATCAATAGCAGCGTCAACAATATCAGCACCAGCTTCAGCAGCTGCCAATAAAGTAGCAACACCAGTTCCTGCAGTATCGTGAGTGTGAAGATGAATTGGAATGTGTGGGAATTCCTTTCTCAAAGCACCAATCAATAAGGTTGCTGCACTAGGTCTCAACAAACCAGCCATGTCTTTGATACACAAAATGTGAACTCCCTTTTCAACAAGTGATCTGGCAACTTTCAAATAATATTCCAAATTATACTTGGACTTTTTAGGATCACTGACATCTCCTGTATAACTAATGGCTGCTTCAATAACGCCACCAGCGCTACCAACAGCATCAATACCCAACTCCATATTTGGAACATAGTTCAATGAGTCAAAGATTCTGAAAATGTCCATACCATGTTCAACTGTTTTCTTACAATATTTGTAAACAACATTATCTGGATAAGCAGTGTAACCAACAGCATTTGCACCTCTGAATAACATTTGGAATGGAATGTTAGGAATGGCTTCTCTCAACTTAGCCAATCTTTCGAATGGACATTCTCTCAAAAAGTTCAAACAAACATCAAAGGTTGCACCACCTCCCATTTCCAATGAAAGACAATCTGACATGGCGTGAGCAGTATATGGAGCAATAGACATTAAATCTCTGGTTCTGACACGAGTTGCCAATAAACTTTGGTGAGCATCTCTCATGGTTGTGTCAGTAATGAGCAATTCACTTCTATCACGAATGGCCTTTGCAAATGCTTCAGGACCTTGTTCATCGAGAACTTGTTTCCAGCCACGTGGAGGAGCACCAGTAGGTGTCTTTGGAACAGTTGGATTCTTCTTGGATGGTTCCAAATCAGTGACGAGTAATGTAGTTGGTCCATTGACAACATTTTCAGCCAAGAATGATAAGAGCTTTTGAGCTCTGTTACCACTGGATGAGAATTGGAAGAGTTCTGGGTTAGTATCAATGAATGAGGTGTCAACATAACCATTTAAGAACTTTTCATGAGATAAGACCTTTTGCAAGAATGGAATATTGTGTTTGACACCACGAATTCTGAATTCAGCCAAGGCACGTCTCAATTTGTTGGAAGCTTCTTCATGAGTGAGACCTTTACCAATGACCTTGACAAGGAGCGAATCATAGAATGGTGTAATCTATTGATGTGAAAGAACGAGAAGAATTAAATATTTTGTAAAGTGTTAAAAAAACAAACCTTTGATCCAACATAACCAGAACCAATATCCAAACGAATACCCATACCTTCACCAGTTCTGAAAGCTTCCAATACACCAGTATCTGGTTGGAATCCATTCAATGGATCTTCAGTGGTAACTCTACATTGAATGGCAGAACCTCTGACTGAAATGCTTTCTTGTTTTAAACCAATTTCGTCCAAACTCTTTCCTTCGGCAATTAAGATTTGAGAACGGACAATGTCAACACCTGTAATTTCTTCAGTAACAGTGTGTTCGACTTGAAGACGTGGATTGACTTCAATAAAGTAATAATCCTTTCCATTAGAATCGACTAAAAACTCAAATGTTCCTGCATTTTGATACTTGACGTGGCGAGCAAGACGAACAGCATCAGCCAAAATCTTTTCTCTCACTTGAGGATTCAAATGTGGAGCTGGAGCAATTTCAACAACTTTTTGATGTCTTCTTTGCACTGAACAATCTCTTTCGTACAAGTGAACAACATTTCCAAACTTATCGGCCAAGATTTGAACCTCAATGTGACGTGGCTTTTCAACAAACTTTTCAATGAAAATTGCTGAAGAACCAAAAGCATTCAAAGCTTCAGAGGAAGCTCTTTGGAATGCTTCTTCTAAATCTTCCATTTTGGAAACAACTCTCATACCTCTTCCACCACCTCCCATGGCAGCTTTCAAAATGACTGGGAAGGAAATTTGGGAGCAGAAGGTTTTGGCTTCTGCAATACTTGTTACTGCCTTAATATTTTGGTCAATTGGACAAGTTCATTATAAATAGGAATGAACATAAGTTATTTGAATAATTTACAATCGATTAAGGATTAAAGAAGTATAGAATACTTACAGTTGGAGTTCCAGGAACAACAGGAATTCCAATATCAGTAGCAACCTTTCTAGCTCTTGTCTTGTCACCAAAAGATTCAACAACATCAGCAGTCTACCAACAATTTGTTAAATATATTATTGCAATCACATGAAATACTTACTGGACCAATGAATTGAATACCATTTTCAGAACAAGCACGTGCAAAATCAGCTCTCTCTGAAAGAAATCCATAACCAGGGTGAATGGCATCAACTCCATTCTCCTTGGCAATTTTAATAATCTCATCAATGCTCAAGTAAGCTTCAACTGGACCTAATTCCTTGTCCTTTCCGATCAAGTAACTTTCTATTGATCGGAATTTTTACAATTATTTCATCAAATATTATTACAAAATACGATCAATTATTATAATAACATATTCAAATAAAACAACTTACCATCTGCTTTGTAACGATGCACAGAGGAAGCATCTTGTTTTGCATAAATCGAAACAGTTCTGCAACCAATTTCGTGGGCAGAACGTAAAATTCTCGTGGCAATTTCACCTCTGTTGGCCACAAGCAACTTTTCAAATTCCTTCAAGGAGATTCTTGTGGTTCCATATTGACGATATAATTGTTGAATATAGTCAGTGTTGGAGAAGGAAATTGGAGTAGATCTGTTAAAGATTGAAGATGAATTACCATTCTTCTTATGCTTTTGAATAGCAAAATTGAGTTTGGCAGAGGTAGAGGATGAAGTTGACTTGGATAAACAAACTTTCTTCATTCTTGTTGTGATTGACTTGATGTGGTCCTTTTTTTGATAATGATCCACATTGGTGTTTGGTTTCATAAATAGTTTGATCAAATTATAAATCTCAAGAAGCTCTTTTCAAATTAGCTTACCTATTTTACAAAATTTGAAATTCTTTGATCAACAGCAACAAATTGACAAGTGTGTTTTCGTTGTGTTTTTTTGTTTGTGAAATGTTTTCACAACAACAACTGCAGTTGTGGAAAGAGAGAGAGTAGGTGAACACTTCCTACTGGCCAAATTAATCCTAAAAGTCGCCAACCAATACAGACAACTCGAGTTTACAAAATAGCTTATCTCTGTACTCGCTCAATTTCTTGCTTGTTATTCTCCTCAAAAATCCGAATCGAGTGTTCATTGTAAAAATAAGCGAAAATCTTTCGCGAATTTTCAAGATCTTTTTCAGGCCCTTTTGCAACATAATAGAAAGTTGGTTGCTAATGATGAGATTGTTTATGCCATTGTGAAGGTGGGGACTAATCTAATTTGCCGAGGCTGATCAATTATTTCATCTATGAACAATTTAATATAAGATCACAAGTTGTAGAATTGATATGATTAATTTTTGTGATGAAGGGCAATTATTTCATCTATGAACAATTGAATATAAGATCATATGTTGTAGAATTGATGATTAATTGTTGTGATAAAGGAGGAAGGTTTGTTGCCTGAATGAAGATTCATGGCTTTGAAAGTAAGGAATTTGATGATGAATAAACGTTGCAAATTATTAAATTATTATAACAAGGCTTTGTGATGGTGTTGAAAAAAGGAAGGCTTAGAGAAAGGAAGGTTCGGAAGAATGCTAACAGTAAAAAATCCGATCTTCCTGGCTTTCTAGAGTTTTGGCCAGTTTCATCATCATTACTGTACGGAATAGATACAAGTATTATTTGAAATAATTGATGGCTTCATCATCAGTGATTTTAATTTTGAAATATTTTTTATTTGCAAATTTGTAACGGAAAATGAAAGCGCAACAATCAAGAAAAAACATGTTGTTCGGAAGCCTTCCTTGGATTTTAAATTCATCATCAAGAATAATATTCAATGGAGATTAATAATAAATTATCAGCCAATAACAACAAGAATATTCGTAATAGTATAATAGAATATTTAGCATCCTTTCTTGCTTTCCATCATCAATTTAATTTTCGCGAACAACTCCTTTACTCACTCAAGAACTGAGATGTTGGATTACAATTTGGTCGGAATGGAACATGGTTGATAAATTTATCAGGTGATTTGACATGAAAACTGTAGTAAAAGATTGTAAAGAATTATTATCGGTACTAGAGTACTATTTCTTGCCTTTAGTTTCCAGAAAATTATGAAATAAGGTCAGCATAGACATGTTTGATTTATTTCTGTTTGGGGATTGGTTGCTCTTTTCCATCAAACAGGGTAGGTTGGTGCAAATTTGCTAAAAAATCAGTTTACAATAATTATTTGAAATTCTTTCATTTGACTTGCTGTCATGGAAAATAATGATCAAAAAAAATCAACTCTAACATGATACCAACAACAAACAGTGTTAAAAATCTTTCCCAACAATTTGAGAAAAAGCCAAGCAATGAAACTGATCAAAAGTATTTGAGGACTCCAGTCAGGCCATCATTACTTCAAGTTCCTTTGATTGCTTCTACTTCAAGCAGTCCAATTACCAAGGAAAGAGAGGAAGTAACTGAATTGTCAAAAAGAAGAGGTAGCATTAAAGCTATGCAGGAAAAGTTTAAAAGTGGAGAGGGTTCTAACAGCTCAAAGATCTCCAACTTGATGATGTCTTTGCAACTGTAGCTGTCAAGAACAACGTAGAAGACATTGACAAGAAGAACAAAGATGCTGAAAAGTAAGTAGTAGGTCCATGGATCATAATCATAATAACCTGATGCCAGAACCAATATTAAACGCTCAAAGCACAATGTTCCAAAGGAAAATACCTTCTTTTGGTATCGAGGTGAATTCAAAGATTATTGAACCAGCTCAAGTGACCACTAGAGCAGATGCTTTGAAAATCAATACCTCTCTCAAGACAACCAGTAAGAATTCAAAACTTGCTGGATCATCTATCATTGAAGAGGGCCAGATTGTTATTCTGGGTGATGCTTCCGTATCAATGAAAGGATCTCCTTTCAAAACTTTAATTGATTGTTTTAATAATTTTGTTCAATCCAAGGCGTTTAATACTGGAGATCTAAAAATTTCCATTGCCTTATGGGGATCTACAACTGAGTGGTTTAAACACGGAGACACAATTGAACCTACTGATTTGGATGCTCTAAACCAATTTCTTAATGTGTGGTCAGTTCCATTATTGGGTAATACTTTGCTTAAACAAGCCCTAAACCAAACTTTTAGGAAATTTCCAAAGATTGAAAATATTTTGATTATGTGTGATGGTCATATTCAGGATATCAGCTCTGTTGATGCCTTTAAATCTATTAGAGATGCATTCCATTTTACTGGAATTGGGTCAGGTTCTGCACCTAACATGCAAGAAATGGCACAATATGGAAATGGAATCTATGAATTTAGTGACATTAATAATAATAAGAAATAATAAACCTTTGAAAAAAGATTGGAAAAGGAAATTAAGCAAAGTTCGATTGCAAGGTTTCTAATTGATCTGTAATTTCAATAAATTCAGGTCTTTTAGATGCGTCATGATTCCAACAGTGTTCCATAATTTCTATATATGATTCATATAATTTAGAAATATTTTCCTTTCCAATAGTTTCGATTTGTTTCTTTGTAAAGTTATGATCAATCCATTCATCAACTTTCTGATTTCTATCTGCCTCCAATAAAGCACTAGTTTCGAATAGTAAGGGTGGTCGATGACCTTTTGTAACTTTCTTCAATATTTGGAAAACATTAGTGAAACCATCAATTTCATTTGAAAATGGTGATTCTTCGAATAAAATTTCCCACATAATAATTCCAAATGAATAAACGTCCACTTTTGTACTTTGACCTTTGTGATCATTCGAAAGTAATTCCTATTGTAAAATATTCGAAATTTTAATAAATTAAATTTCGAAATTACTTACTGGCGCCTAAATTGATAACAATTTAATTCAATTTGTGAAATTATCTAGACTTACCATGTAAAGTAAAGTTCCTACATTTGCTGTCATTGTTGCAGAATTATTCGAAACAATTTTGCTCAATCCAAAATCCCCAACTTTTGCATTCATATTCTTATCGAGTAATAAATTTCCTGGTTTCAAATCTCTATTCCATAATTAATATCTATTCCAATAAAAGTAGTAAACATACCTATGAATAATTCTATGAGGTTTGATTGAATGTAAATAAACTAATCCTTTGGCAACATCAGTTAATATTTTCAACTTGGTTTCAAATCTCAAAATTGCTCTTCCCATCTTTGAATTATAAATTGCCTTTTCTAGACTTCCATTTTCCAAATATTCTACAATCATATATTTTCCATTGGTTGTCAGAGAAACTCCAAAACAGCTCACAATACATGGATGTCGAAGTGAGCTCATTAAAATTGCTTCATTTTCGAATTCTTCATCATTGGAATCTGTTTTCAATTGTTTGATGGCAACATCAGTTCGATTCCACTTCGCGTGATATACGACACCCATTCCACCTTCTCCTATTCTTTTCAAAATATTAATTTCAGAAATTGGAATGATGTATTGTTGCCTGTTTCCAATTATTGATCTACTTTCACCTGAATCACTACTGTTGATGGTATTAGAAAGTAATAGAGGTGCTTGTTCTGTTTCGAATATAAATTCCTTATCTTTGAACAATAGCTCCATTTTCTTTTCAGCACGTTCCTGTTTTCTCAATTTCAATAATTTCCTAGCTATCACTATTAATGCTGCCAATATAATGGTTATCAAAATAATTCCCAAAATTACAGATGACAGAATCGCTGCTAATGGAATTTGTTCACAGTAATGTCCATTTTGAGATAATTTCAGGAAAGAACTATCTGGACATGGGAGAATATTTACAGGAATTTTGATTTCAATTTTTGAAGAAATCAATATTACAAGTGGTGGCAATGATGGGTTGTAGTCGTCAATTGGAAATATTTGCAAAACTACTGGAATAGAATGGATTCCATCTAAAAAATTCTGAGAGATTGTAAAATGACCTTTTTCTGAATTGATAAACAAATATTGATTCAATAAATAAGAGGTGCTCTGATTGAACTTGTCTCTTGGGAAAAAATTAATTTGGAATGCTTGACCTGGGTAAACCTCAATATTTCCATTAGAATCTACCTCATCAAATGTAGCATCCAGACTCACAATAGGTGTGGCCACATCATTTCCATAATATTTAGCAATATTAGTTCCATTCATGCGTTTCAATTTTGAAAAATCCAAATTTTCTGAATAAATGCATCCTCCAGCGTAGGTTGCCCAATTATTATCACAAGTAAAATCAATTGTTTGAGATGCATCAATATTTCCAGCAGGACCAATGTAAATGGCTCCTCCTAACTTGGCTTGATTAGCGATGAATTTAGAGTTTGAAATTGTAACATAGCAATTCAAGTATGCAGTACCATGTTCGTTTGCAATATTAAAGTAGAAGTCTGAATTGGAAATTTGGGCAAGTCCTCCATCAATGTGTAAAGTGGATTCTCCTGTATTTTCCAAAAATTTACAATGGTCAACTGTGATAAAATACATCTCTCTTGTTTGATCCACAATGTCAATTAGAGCAATATCTGACAGCATCTCGTTGGATTGAAATACACTCTTACTAATTCGTATATTCACCTGTCCCATTATCAAAGTAGCATCTGTTACCATGATGAAACCTCCAACATTATTAGAAACTGTACAATTTTCAATTTGTATAGATTCAACTATTTGCAAGGAGAGTAAATAGTTGTTGAGCACGAAATTTCCCACAAACGAACTGTTGCTTAGATAGAAATGAGAAACTCGTATCATTTGATACAAGAAATATCCGTTTCCATAATTGTGTACAATTAGCCCATTCATCTTGATTGACTTGATTGAAATAAACACAATTTTAGCATTAGTTGTTACATTATCAAATGAAACATCTTGTCCTAAATTAAATGTTGATGAATAATCCTCATGAACTCGGTTATTTTTCCAAATTGAGTTTCGAATAGAAAATGATTTAAAATTCTGCAAATCAACAATTCCTTGAATTTTAGAATTTGAAATTTCAACACTTGCTCCATTCGAAACAATTTCAAAATCATCCAATTGCGTATTTTCCACTCGTACATTTGTAATCTCAGTTATTTCAGTATCTTCATGAAAGAAACTGTCAGCAATCAGCAAATTTTCTATTTTAGTATAAAAGTAAATCATTCCACCATCGTGACAGTTTCGAATTTCCAAATTCTTGATACCTAATCTATTATTCAATTCGCCTGAAATCTTTCCATTCTCAACAGTGAAAGCATCTAAAATGGAATTTTCATCTAAACTATTTAGACAAGCAGAGAATAAACCATTTTCGTATCCTTTCCACCTCATTTCGAATCGTTTCGTATAATTTGAAAAATCAAAGAGCAGTTTGTTACATTCCAATTTCGAATCAATCATGACAATCATTGTAAAAGAATCTAATTTAGTTTGATCATTTTCATGAAATATTTCGAATAGTTTCGTATTTGCTGCCAAGATCACTTGGTTCATATCTGAACATGGATGACTTTCGTCTTGACAAGTTGTATTCTGATATTTGACATCATCAGAATTAATGTAATAAATTATTTGTAAATTAATTCCTTTCGAATAGTTAACAACATTAGTTTTCAAAGAGGATGAAGGAAAATTATTCGAATTATTAATGGATGAGCTGGAATAATTTCTCGTATCCTCTGCGGATGATGAATAAATTAGTGTGGGAAATAATATTAGAAAAATAAACAAGTTTAATAGTTTCATTTTTTTTAACAGAACTTTCTAATAAAAAATTGAAAACTAATTTCAATACCAAATAATAAACATTAAATATAAAATTATCTTCTTCTTTTCACAACTTCTTGTCCAATTTACCAATTCCCATCGTAATTTGTGAATTATTTATAGAATTCTTTTCTGTTCAAAAAAAAAAATGTCCAACAACTCGTCATACGAATCTCTCAAAAACCAACTCGATCAAGGCGCCAAACAACTTCTCGCTGCACAACTTTCCATTGAGGAACGAATTTCCCATCTTTTAAAATTGGAGCAAGAATGGTCGGAGAAGGAAAAATTAATGGAAGAAAATGCCAACAAGGCAAAATCCACAATTAAATTGGATGTCGGAGGAAAGATTTTTAAAACGAGCAGGGAAACATTGCTATCAAAGAAGGATACCTTCTTTTATGCAATGATTTCGAGTGGAAAATGGTTGCCTGATGAGGACGGATCCTATTTCATTGATAGAAATCCTAAACTATTTCACTATGTTTTGGATTTTATGAGATATGGAAAGGTTGATTTATCAGCACTCGATAAATCTAAAAGAGATTTGTTGAGAGAGGAGGCAGATTATTATTTGATCTCTGAAATGTTTTCTGATGAATCGGCTGATCAGGAACGAAATGGCATTGCTGATACATTTGATATGAATCTTAAAGGACCCTATACTGACTTGTCTGATAATAACAAGACGGCAACTGCTTCTCAAACAGGTAATACTTGTGCACTTGGTAGTGATGGTATTTCCAGTGGAAAACGAACTTGGAAGCTCAGAATGAATCATTTTGCATCAACTTCCCATTGGATTATGGTTGGTGTAGCAAGTAAGCCGTTAACTGATTATCAAAACTCGTTCGAGCAACCAAATAATTTTGGTATTTCAAGTAGAAATCAAAAATTTACTGACTGTTCAAGCTCCTCAACCACTGCATCAAATGATTGGGCTGTTGGACATATTATCCAAGTTGACCTCGATTGCAGCAAAAACACTTTGAAAATTACAAATTTGAATACTGGCAAATATGAAGAATGGCAAAACCTCCCTCCTAACACTTATTATCTTCACCTCAATGTGTTTAATGCCAATGATTCAGTTACAATTCTAGATCAATAAAAAAATTATTTCCTGATATTAAGATTTTATGAAATTTAAACTTGTGTTGGAGCATTGATTTCCATCACTTCATTATTAGATTCAGATCTATGATATTCAACCATTGCTTGGTCAACTATGCCAACTTGCACAAATGCAGAAGAAACAGTTGGTTCTTCTTGAATAGGTGGTGCAACAACTCCACTAAATCCACCATATTGATGATCATTCGAATAATTATTATCAGAATCTTCAGCTGGAACGTTTGGATTTTGAATTTTCACATCTGCAGCATGAATTGGTTGCACTGATAATTGTTGTTGTTGCATTTGAAGAACTTCCAATGGAATTTCCTCCTTCGTTTCATTATTTTCATACACCAAATGCACAATAGTATGTTCCTGACGACTCGCCTCATACGAATCCATATTATACGAAACTTGATTCTCTGCTACCTTTCCAACACAACATCCACAACAACTCTTCATCATTTCTCCCAAACTCCAACAATAATCTGAGCAACATGACCCACAATCACAACACTCAAAATCACTACAATCCATTCGTCCACATCCATTCGAACAACATTCGGAACAACTTGAGAAACACATTCTGCATCCACCTCCAATCATTGAATATCCAGCAATGATACAACAAAATCCAAATGCACCAGCACTCACAGCCCATTTAAATAGTTCAGAATCGGATTTGGAAGACGAATACGAATAATCACTTGGAGTGTAGAGGAAGAGGACTCCCAGGGCAATACTGACGAATCCAACGATGAATCCAAAGATAATGAGGCCAATTCCTGCAAAGATGGTGAAAGTGGCCTTTCTATATTCACGCATAGTGTCCCGTAGTGACATTTTTTTTTGTTGTTTTTTGAATGTTGACAGGTGAGCATGTCTTTGTTATTTGAAGGTTTTTTTGTTTTAATTGATGGCGCCCTTGGGAAGTTAAGAGAACATTCTTCTAAAATGAATGAGTTGAATTCATCTAATTTCGAATGGTTTCTAATTGAAACCGTAAGCAAAGGAACATGTTGTAAACTTGTACTTTATAAACTTTGCTATTGAAAAAGAAAGGTCAGTAGGCGTTGGATAGTTAACAACTGCAAATTTACATTTATCCTAATTGTTCTCATACAAATTTCTCAATTTCACAATTCTGAAAGAGTCACAAATAATTTTAATTGATTGATTCAATAGAAAGAGTTGAGGTATGTTCTGGAATTCTCGATTGAACATAAATTTCAATAGTGAATGGAATCTGTTCTGGAGTTGTGAAATAAGAAAGCCATCTGTTGGTGAGAGAATGAGTAAATTCAAACTCTAGAGTAATCATTTCCATTTCAATATTCTCCAATTCATATTCCACAGTAGAAGAAACTGTTCCTGTTTGTGTGTGTTTGACTGGCGACTCTAGTACCTTGATTGAATAATTAATTGCCTTGTTGCTGTCACTGCTGAGAAGAATGAGAACTTTGGAGTGTTTGCTCTTGGAAATTTTTTCAGTTTTAACAAGGGCAGGTTCACAACCAATCTCATCCTTGATAATGCTTACTCGTGTATAATCTTGGGGCAGTCCAACTCTTTCATAGGAGAAGGAGACAAATTCTGAAAAGGTTGTAGGAGTTGGCTCATCACGTTCCAACTGTATTACTTGGATTGGTTCGTTAACTGGCAATTCTTTTTCTTTTTCTTCCTCGCTGGTTGGTAGTATAATTTGTACAGGAACTTGTTGCTGTTGTTGAGTTGAGTTGTTTGGAGAATCATTGTCAGTTGTAGTAGTGGTAGTAAGAGGAATTTCAATATATGATACAGTTGGTATAGTTTCAGATGGAATGACCTGGTAGTAGTAACTTCACTTTCTGAAAAATCCATATTAAGGAAGGGATGTTGCAAAATTTGTTCAATATTCAAACGTTTCTCCACTTCAAATTGTAACATGCCAGAGAGAAGATCTACCAGCTCTGGAGAAATATCAAGTGCATCAGATAAAAAGCTCCAGTCAATATTCTCTGTTAAAGTACTAATAATTTCACCATATTTTGGCTTTGGATTAGTAACTTGAGCACCAAACAAGCAGTAACCAGCAATCATTTCAAACAGCACCACACCCAAAGCAAATATATCTGCATCGAATGAGTATGGTTGGAAGAGTGCCAGCTGTGGAGATCTATAACATTGAGTTCCAAGAATTGTCTCTGCAATTGGATTGCTATCCAACACTTTGGAAAGACCAAAGTCACTAATCAGAATGGTATATTCATCATAATTTCCAATCTTGGCATAGAAATCAAAAGCAACTTCGTGACCCTTTTTCTTGAGTAGCAAATTATGTGGTTTAATATCACGATGGCAAATCTTCTTTTCCAAATGTAAATATCCCAATCCACTACTAATTTGTTTTATCCAATATTGAATTTCCTTCTCTGAAAGTAAAGGCAATCTCTTATCTTGCCTCCTCTTTCGTGCATTATTCATGTAATATTTAAAATTTGCCTCACACAAGTCCATTACCAAATAGAGTTCCTTTCTTGGAATTTCAATTTTATCAACAAGTGACATGACAAACTCATTTTGACAACCAGCCATAATTTCAATTTCTGCCACCAAATATTTGAAATGTTCAGGACCATATCTTTCCAATCTCACTCTCTTAATAGCCACATCTCTCTTCTTTCTAGTGATCGGATCTGTTTCCTCTCCCAAATAAACATCCCCAAAGGAACCAGTTCCCAATTCAACAGATTTTAGAGCATATTTATCATTGATATATTTAGAGATGGTAATTTGGTGAATTTTAGGTTGAGATTTCTTGCTCACCTTCTTTTTCTGTTTATGAAGTGTTGTATTGAGCATTTTCAATTATTATTAATATACTATTTTAAATACTACTATTATATACTACAATTATTTGGTGGTGTTACTATTTACACTGATGATGATGATGAATAATCGGAAGTGATTTATCAACTTTTATAATTTAATTTTCCCAAATGTGATGATGAATGTAAAATGATTAACGTCCGTTTTCAATTCACACTAATATATATTATCTATATAACAAAATGAATTTCCTGAATCAATAGGAGCCTCCTAATAACGGCCGTTATTATTGTATTGAAAGAACTTTTCGAATTGTTTTTGTGTTGTTTTTTTAGGCTTTGATGAAGGAACGTAACCTTCTTTAAAGCTTTGAAATCATCACTTTAGGTGCAGGATTGAAATGGATGAAACGTGAGGTTGGAAATCACGTTGTTCAAAGGTGGATTTTCATCATCCTTTTTTGAAGAAACGTGCAAAGAATGTAATAATAAAACTTGTTCCACCCTTAACATCATTGAATTATTGAATTTTTAAATGATTAATTTCAATGCTGATCCGAGTATTAAATTTAATTATGTTATTTACAAAGAATTTTATTTAATTATTAAAACAATGATTGAATTCAATTCGCAATAGAAACCTTATTTTCCAATCCGTATCACAGCAATATCACACATAAGATGGGTGAATCCTTATGTATGATACTGAGAGTAATATTGAGGGAAATTAAGTATTCGCTTGCGAGGTTCATAGCAAACCAGGTAGGTTAGTACTTGGTTTGTTTTGGACCTATGATTCTGACAGTGTCAGAACATTTTGCAGAATATTTAGAGAGATGGTCAGATCTTGTACTGACCAGTTCAGTATTGTTGATTGACATGATGTTATGAACAGCATTGGTTTTGCCAGTTTGGCAATATAAAAAGAAGTACTCTGACGTACCCTTCAATCTAATCCATGTATAACTTTTGGATGACTTTTCACCATTGTAAATGGTCTTCTTATCAAGTAAACCTTTAAGGGAAACATAATTTACCTTGTTGATATCCAATTGTTCAATCTTGTACGACAAATCACAGTAATGGACAATATCATTCTTATCTGAATTTAGTGGACCATTTTGTCTTCGTTTTGTTTGAGCTACTTCAAGAATCAGCTCCATCTCCTTCACATCAGTGACAATCTCAAAGTAAGGTGCACTCTCAGAGAATTTTGTGTGTTCCCATAAATCAGGAGAAGACTTCTTTGCACGTTTCTTGATCGATTGCTCTTCTGATTTCTTTGCCTTCTTGGTTCTCTTTTCCACAAACGAAGAGTGTTCAAACTTTCCTTTGGAGATGTCTTTGGAAGACTTCTTGCCAATAACAACTTGATCGACAACACTTTCAGGAGAAGTGTTTTGATCAAGACTGAGGAAAGTTCTTGTTGTTGGTGAAGCTAATGAATATTGATCAACAAGAATATCCATCTCTACTGTAGAATACATGGAGACAAAAGCATGCAAATTGCTCATAAGTTGAGCTTCTTGTTGCTCCAAAGCAGCAAAACCATCAACCAAATCTTGATCATCAACAAAGACAGAATCAACTGAAGTTGTTGAAAAATCTTCTTGTAAATGTTCTTTTTGTTGTTGGAAGCTACCTAAATATTCAGTGGTTGTTGACAATACTTGTTCATCATCATGAGTTAACGGAAAACCAAAATTAAAGTCAAACAATTCTTCATCAGTATTGTCGCTAAAGGTATTTTCATTAGTGTACATTTTCTATAGAAAGCTACAAAGAAATGGTGGATGTGGTTGAAGTGTTGTAGTTGGATGGTTTGCTTTTTGCCAGGTAAGAAGAAACGAGAGCAAATTAAAGAATTACGGTGAATTCAAAAGAAGAGAAAAAGTCTTTGAATTTTTTTTTAAACTTTTTTTAATTTAAAAATTTATCGAAAATCTAGGAAATATGTGGCTTAAGAAAGGTTTTTTACAAAATCTAATACTTCCTTGATGCATTTCTAATAAGCATTCGAAATTTCAATGTGAGCAAAAACTCTTTGAATTAATGCTCTTAAATAGATATTGTTCATTGGTTGTTCAAGCAAACCAATTATCCACTCCTCTGTTAAATAATTAAATTTGAAAATGCCAATATACATTGAGTATTCAACTATTTCCATTAATGTGATTAAAATATTAACCCTTCCATATCTGTGCACCATAATTTCATAAAAGGAATCCTTGTATATTACTGGCATGAATTGCATAACAATTTCAGCTACCTTTTCTATTTGGTGTCTATTTAGTAGTATCAAAGTAATAACTGCATTTGATATTGCTTCATCCAAAGCATCTTCTTCAGTCAATGGCTTTTCTAAACCTAATAGAGTTTGGAGATCTTCCCTTATCCGTTTTGTTGAGCTATCAATAATTGAAGGCAGTATCTGACATCGTCCAGTGTATGCAATATCATTCAACATTATTCTGTTCCATGCGTAGTAAGATTCACTAATTTTATCCAAATAACAAAAGTAGCGTTCCCCTCCGATGTATTCATGAATATCAATTGGTAAATTGGAGCTCTTAATAATAATTGGAATGAGGTAATCGTAAACAAAATTCCTAATACTTTGTTTTCCATGCATTTTGTGTTCACTAACCATATCTATTGTAAATTTGGTGTGTAATAGTTGAATATCACTCAGACATGCAATGAGAATGAATATTGGGCCAACTTCAATAAGTGAAAAATGTTCTCCTTCATTAATGAAAAATTCTATGAATTCAATTAGGAATTGATAATATCCAAGCTTTTCAAACGATTCTACTAAATCATCTGTTTTGGTTGACACACAAATTTCATTAAGAACTAGAGAAAATAATGGAAGAATAGATGTATCTAAAGCACCAACGTTGTCAACCAGTTCCTCTGTTGTTTTCTTCATATATGTAAGAAGTACTTCAAGTTGGATATGTTTTTGAATTAATGAATAGGTTTCTTCAAGTAACTCAAATACTTTTTCTACATTTCTCTTATGAATTTTCATCATTCCTTCTTCACCTTTATCTTTAGAATCTTGCAAATATTTCTTTTTATCATCCACACATACTATTTCAAAGATTTTGTAAATTAATGATCCAAAGCTTTCCAAAACTGATTCTCCAACAATTGAATGATCATTTCCAAAGCATTTAGCTACTCCCTGTAGCATCTCGCAAAAATCAGTGACATCATCAGTAACCAATTCATGAGACTGAATAATTGATTTTAGTAAATCATCAGAACAATATTCAGTTTTGTCAAAGAATTTACCAAGATAGGTATTAGTCAGTCTTCTTAATCTTCTATTTTTTGAGAAGATCAACTTCTTGCAGTAATTCAATACGTTCGATTCATGTTCTGAAAGCACTGTACACTCTTCTCTATTTAAATTGGCATTCAATGAAATAGTTTCAATTGCAGTAATAATTGCCTGCTGTCCCAATAAACTTCCTGATTCAATTTCAGATTCATTTTTCAACATTTCAGTAATGAAATTGAAATAATAAAAATAATCTGAAACAAATTGCATATTTGTTCCTAGTCCGGCAACATCATTCAGTAGTGAACTTATTATGCTCAATATTTTGTGCTTAATTATCCATGCATATTTTCCACAGTATTTAGAGTTGGCAATCTCTCCAGACTTCGAAATATCATTGGCAGAAAGCACAGTCGAGTCAGGGGTATTTTTGATCTGTTCATAGTCATGTGCCATTAACTTCATTAATAGATCATAGTGGAGAGGAGATACGTGAGACAATTTGGCTATAATCAACAAAACAACACGAAATGAATTCCCTTCCTTCTTTGTGGAGTTAAGGTCTGCAATATTATAAAAGCAGTCCATTACAACTTTAGCAAAGACAGTAGTTTTCAATTTTGCTCTATAAACAGCATCTGATGAGTGGGAGGAAATATCAATTTCATATATTACTTCAATCAATCTATTCCAAAACAACAAGTGGTTGTGCAATACAAAGCTTTCAATTTTGCTCTTTTTCCAGAATTTTCCAGGATTTTCATTGACGAATTTGTCCCTCTTCTCACAAAAGTATTTAGAAAGTGTCAATAAGACACAGAAGGGAGGGCATTCAGTGAATCCTTCAATTCCATTATCGATTGTAATAATATCATTGTGTATACGAATGTAAATATGCAATATGAAATATTGCCAATTTTCCAAACTCTCCACTCCAGTTTCTAACTCAGCTTCTTGTTTTGATTGATAAATTCTTTTACAACAATCAAAGAACTGTTTTAATGCCTTCTCTTCCACATAATAAATAAACAATCGAAACTCTGGAATATTCCAAGTGTATCCACTTTTTGAAATTTCCAACATGTACACATATATTAACAATATTGTTTTCATACAAATTTCCTTCTCACCATCATTATCACCAATTTCCAACGTTCTATGTATGCACTCACTATACAAATTTGACATGCTATACTGCTGGAGAATTGGTAAAATTTCTTTTTGTTGTGTTTCCAGCAAATTCTGATAAAATAATTCGTCGTTTTTGTATTCTTTTGCAAAGGTCGTGTTGGTGAGGCTTTTGATTGCGGAAAAGTTGTTTCGTAGATCCGAGAGCGTGATCAGACGATCAAGATTTGATTCTGACATTTTTTTTTATTAAATTATTTTGTAATAAAAATTAAATATTTTTTTATGTTAAATATTTTAATTCTCAAAAAGTTTCATGAAATAAGCTCATCAATCCAAATTAGGAATTGTTTCATGAAAATTAGGAATTTTTTTGGCAAACTTTCGAATATTATTTCTCCTTTCCAAATATAAAAGCCCAGATTCATGAAAATAAGAAGTTTCTACAAGATTTTTAAGGGATTTGTTGATGAGTTCCAAATCTTCTCCTTTTCCTATTCCAATAATTTCACAATCGGTTACTTTTTGAGTTTCCACATAATTTGAAACTTGTTCGAAACTCAATTCAGATTCTTCACATAAACAAATTAATTTTGGGGTGGTGGAATCTCTACTGTCAGCCAATTCCACAAATTCAGAAAGTGATTTCAATGTTTTTGGAAAGATTACAAAAGAATTTGTTTTTTTTTCTTGAATTTTAAAATTTAACTTTTTACAAAAATTTGTTGTAAACTTACGATCGTATGTAACGTAATTATTTTGGGCTGTTCTAACAACCTGCATCATGTATGATTTGCCAAAATTAACGGATGATGTTTCTTCTGTAAATACTCTCAACAAATTATAGGTTTCTAACACTGGTTTTGAACTTTCGGATAAATCATGCAAAAGTTGAATACGAAACGCTTTAAATTTTAGCTTTTCAATGCTATTGATCGTGAAGAAACACATTTTACACATTTTCCTTTCCTTTATCGGATTGAAATTAGCTTCAAATCCAACTGTGGAAAATTCAATTCCACTTTTAGCACCATTAACTTTTCCATTTTTGTCGAGGGTAATATGGACGAAATGGAGCAAGATAATTTCCCAGTAATTATCCAAATGCTGATGAAAGAGAGGATGATTCGAAAGTTCCATGGAAATTAAATCCAATTTACACAAATTTTTAATATTTTCTGGAAATCTTGATCGGAGCGGATCCTTTTCGATAATAAAATCAATCATGTGGAGGATCATCTCAATGGGAAGCTCAAGTAGTTTCATTTTTTTTTGAAATGGAAGGACTAGAGTGCTGTTTACAACACAAACTTTGTGGACTAATTATAGGAATTAAGCCATTGTAAACTTTCCAGTTGGCAATTTTAAGAAAATGGGAATGAAACAATTTAAAATATTGAATAGGTTAAATTAGTTTTTAAATGACTTGACTAGGGTATCAATTTCAGCATTTGATGATCTCAACCGATCGAATAAATCTGTCATATCTGACAGACAATGTGATTCTAAAGAATCAAATAAAGAACTTTCCAATTTCTTAGATTCCTCAATAATAGTTGAGTATTCCAATCGTTTCTTTTCAATATTCGAAATATTCAATTCGAAAGGAGATCCAATTGTTAAATAGGTACTAATAATGTGTTGGGCAATTTTCTTTCTATGTCTTCTCGATTTTTGATACCTCTGGATGTCTCTCCATGCAAGAACTGATTCCACACAATAGGATCTTCTTCCAAAATCCAAAACAATGTTAAATGTTCTCTTATTCATAAGAACTCGTTCGACATCTGACAATGGGACAGGTTTCAAATGGTAGGAACTTGTTGATTTGCTCAATTCTGAGGCCTCCTGTTGCATGAATTTTACCTGACGTTTCTTTTTGTAATTTTCATACATGGATCTCATTATTGGAATAAGGGAATAAATCAGAATTTCAATATAGGAATAGATCATTAAGGTATATCCGTATGGAATAAAATAATCTGTCAATATCACAATAATGTCAATATTTCCCGTAATGACAAACAAGAGTAGACATATTACTTGAAAAATTAGCAAAATGACAGTTTCCTTCTTAATATTCCAAGTATCTCTATCAGCAAACAGACACAAAATGAATGCACCAATCTCAATAATAAAGTAAATGACAGTAATCACTCCAAATATAATGACAAACTTGGTACTGATACTGCATCCATGAGAGAAGAGTAACATTCCTCCTTCCAATAGGAAAATTCTTGAATTATCTGCAGGAGGAGAAACTGTAAAAATAATCTCCTCAATTCCTCCCAAACCAAGCCATAGCAAAAATTGTAAAATCAGCAAACAGGCATAGCAAATTACCATAAACTTGTACGATGAAATAAATGTCAAAATATTGAGCTTTCTGGCTTGTGATTGAACTTCCTTTGAATTAATGTCTGAAAGATTCCAAGTTGACCGTGAAGTATTCAATGTGAAAGTGTTGGTAATGTCCTCATCGTCAGTCACTGTTGATTCATCATTGGTGTGAATATTTTCATTCACGTCAAAAGTCGATTGAGTTCCCTTCACCTCTGACAAGATTTGTAAATTATTTTCCTGTTGCTTGAGAGTTTCGTCTATTCCTGAATTATTTAGAGAATCGACATTGGATGAACTGTTATGAGTTATTGAGGTGGTATTCAATGAAGAAGGTGTTTCTTGATTAATTGTCGATTCACTCAACACTTTTTCAAAATGAACCGAATGTTGACGATTCTCAAAATTCTTCATTTCCACATGGTTCGATTCTTCCACAATTTCCACTACTGAACTCACAATTTCTTCCTTCTTCACCATTTCATTAGTTTTCTTTCGTCCACCTCCACCATTCACCGAATCCACTCCATCCACATCAAATATCCTCGTCTTGATTAAATTCAATTTGTACATTGAATAGAGACGAATGCACCTCAATATCATGGGTAATGTAACAGCTGCCGGTAATAAAAAATAGAGCAATGTATAAATTGCACACGGAAATGTCTTTCGATCGATCATTAGACGAAGGAAGAAAATGGACACGAACACCAGATGGACACAAACTGAGAGGGAAATGGTGGTTGCACCTCTGGCTTTGATGTGTCCACTGTGTCTGTAGGCAATGATTCCTAAAATGCTGGCCATGGACATGAGAATGATTAGAAATAATAAAATTGAACTAAAGATTGGAGTGGTGAGAGCGTCGGGGCAAAGTCCGTAGAGTTCTTGTGGAGTGGATTCGCGGGAAAAGTTGCCCAATTGAAAGAGAATGGGATGGCATATTGTTGAATTTGTGGAATTATTCGAAAGGGTTTCGTTTAGTTGATATGAAGTTGAAACCACCAGATGAGAAATGTCAATGGTTGATGCACTTGAAAGCCACATGGATGACATGGCTACAGAGATGAACTTGTGGTTGCGCTATTTTTTTGAAGTGTTTTTTATTCGAAAGTTTGACATGTTGCTGATGCTAATCTTGATCCCCATCCACTTTGAGAAAGGACAATTCAAATAAGAAAGAGTTGTTGAGAGAGTTAGTCCTTTAACATTAGTTTAAATTGTGAAAACAAGATTTATTCGAAATACACTACAAAACGAAACTGTTTATTCTTCTTTGAGCCCAACAATAGATCAACAGGCACTGCAGCAATTTAAATAATGGAATGATCTTCAAGAAACTCTGCAAATCCAGTGTTTCAGAGTTTCGCATTGTTATATTTAATGAGTATGATAGTTTAGAATACAATCGTATGACTGTTCTCAGAGCATTCTTCTGTAGTTTGTGTATCATCAGTTTGAATAACAAGTTCAGAACCCCAAATTGGGAACTCATCAAATCCATTTCATTAAAAATTAATTATCTGAAATAAAAAAATGAAAAGAATATTTAGTGCTGAAAGTGGTACTGGTGTTCAACCACCATCAAAATGTAAGAAAATGCACGAATACTCCTCCCCCACATTATACGATGATATTCTACTGAATATTTTACCATTTCTCCATAATAGGAAGGAAATTATTCCAATTTGTTCACTCGTTTCCAAACAATGGTTTGATCAGTGCTGCAAACTACCTCTCTCCATTAAACTCACCCGAGGAAGTACATTAAACAATTTATTGTTCAAAAACAAATTACTTTCCAATTTGACTCAATTGGATGCAAGTAATTGTTATCGTCTCGATGATTTTGTTGGATTGGAGTGTATTAGAGAGTTGTGTCAGTGTGAAGAGATGCGCAATTTGAAGAGTCTGATATTGTTTGCCAATGAAATTGATGATGAATGTTGTAAATTAATAGCAACCAGTCCTTATTTGAAAAATTTAACACGTTTAGATTTTGGAGAATCAGAAATTAGGGAGGGCATTGAATATTTGGCAAATAGTGAAAATTGTAAAAATTTACGGATATTGAAATTGGAATCACTTTTCAATGCGAATAAGTCAATTTTAAAAGCTCTTGCTTATGGAAAATATTTCACTAATTTAACAAATTTGGAAATTAATGATATTTTTGTTGATGAAGCTTTGGATTTTGGTCAATTAACTCAATTGACAAGCTTATGTTTAGAAATAAGTTACATAAAAAATATGGAACCAATAACAAGGAATGAACATTTTAAGAATCTCACTAGTCTCAATTTATGTTCAAATAGTTTTGAGAGAGAAGGATGTAAGGAAATTGCTAATAGCAAATATTTAAATCAATTGACCTATTTGAATTTAGGAGGGTGTAGAATTGGAGATGGAATAATTGACATCGCCAATAGCCCAAATATGAGTAATTTATCGAGTCTTATCATTTATCATGGCTTGTGTACTAAACAAGCATGTAAATATTTATGTGAAAGCAAGTATATTACCAAGTTGACTTATTTGGATATCAGTAACAATGATATTGGGAGTGAGGGTGTAAAAATGATTGTTGACAGTCCAAATATGATTAATCTAACCACCTTAATGATTGATAATTGTGGTTCAGACGATTCGTATAACCTTATTTCACATTCTGTATTTTCCAATCAACTTAAAATTATTAACATTGATAATTTTGATTGGGATATAAGGGGTAAATTTAACGGTATTGAAAAATTGATTTTTACAACTTTGGAAGTTGCTAATTTAACAGAAGTGAATTTATTGTTTAATGATGTTTTTCCTAAATTGAGAAAAATTGCTTCCTATCATGAAACATATTTTAAAAGGAATTCCATATCTGGAGAGATTAGTTCAACACCTGCTGGATTAAAATTATTTGATAAAGTGTATTTCTCTGATGAGCCTAGCTCTGATGAGGAGTAGTCCATAAAGGAAGGCAATTACTGGGTTCTCTTCATCCAGTGTTGGATAATTTTTATGCATCTACTGAAATCAACAGGTCATTAAAATTTGTTTAATAAGTTTACATATACATATCATCTTCTCCTGCAGAACTGGATCTGAAAATGTTATTCTTCTTCTTCTTTGGTCTATAATCTTGGAAGAAAGGACGATCGACTAATTCTTGAGGAAATGGACGTGATGCAGCATCTTTTTCTAACATGGAAATGACAATCTCTTTCAATGCTTCAGAGTATTGACCAGTCTCATCCAATTTGGCTCTAATTCTCTTCTTAGTATCTTCTGAATCTCCTGTTAAGCACAAATGACTTAGAGCAGTTGTGATATCTTTAGTCATTAATTGATAGGCTACAACACCAAGAGACCAAGTGTCAGTATTATAGTTATATTTACCTCCAAGGGCAAGTTCTGGACTCATGTCTATTTAATTGGTTGTTAATTAAATAATTAAAAATAAAAACTTACAAAGTGGTGTACCAGCATATGAATTCATGCTGTTGTTTTGATCTTGTTTAGCAAGACCAAAGTCAGCCAAAACTGTTTGAACTGAAAAATCTGTCAATTCTTTCAAGAAAATGTTGTGTGGTTTAACATCTCTGTGAATAATCTTGAGCTTGTTGTGAATAAAGGCCAAAGCAGAACACATTTGATAAATTACTTGTTTGATGATTGGTTCTGGGATTGGCTCTGCAGAAAGAGTAAGCTTGGTCAAATCACCATCTTCGCAGAAATCTGTGTCAATACAGAGAATGTTATCTTTGTCAATAATAAACTCGTTGACTTTTAGAATATGTGGGTGATCAATGTTCATGAGCATAGTTCCTTCTTTGAGCATATTGTTCAATTCACCAACAGAATTAAATCTAATAACCTTGATGGCCTTCAACTTTCCTGCTTGCTTTGTATCAACACCTTTGAACACACTTCCGAATGCGCCTTGTCCAATCTTTACCATATCAGCATATCTTGCAAGTGGATCAGAATTAGTAGATCCAGAAGATACACTAACCAATTGCTTAAAGTGAGTGCTTTCTTCTGAAGGGAAGTCACTAATATGAACACTTGAAACATTCTTATTGACCAATTCAACATTTTGAACTTGTGATGAGTCGAGAGATTTCTTTCTCTTGTATAAAATAATTACAATTATCACCACTACGACAACAATAACAGCTATCAAAATCAATGGCAAGAGTGTACCCAAAACAGCACCAACAACAACACCAGTATTATCTGTTGTTACTGTTTTAGATTGTGATGTTGGAGGGATGATAGCAGAAACAACTCCGAAAGAAGTCAAGTGAGAAGTTAAACATGAAAGAGAAAAGGTGACAGTTTGGCCATCATCTGACAAAATGGAAATAGAGCTTGACACTCCTGACTGACTCCATTGTGATGAGGTAGTATTCAAGAATCTGCAAGTATAATTGTAACTGGTAAAGTTAGCTTTAGGTTGTGATAAGGTGCCAAAATTGATTTGAATCAAATTTCCTTGCAATCCACTCACAGAAATAACAGCGTCTGAAGAGGTAGAAAGAGAAATATCAACAGAAGGGCTTACTAGTTGGGAATATTTAGAGGTTGAAACAGCAGAAGTGAGGGTTACTCCTGATCCTGAATTTTCAACACCGAGTTGTGAGTAGAAATCTGATGGGAAGGAAATAGAAATTGAAGGATAATTAGCGAATGTAATTGTCTTGGCATTCAGTTGTTGAATTCTGTCAACAATATCAAATCTTGTCTCCGTACCACTGGAATCCACGATGGTGGAGGTTGTCGTTGTTGTGGAATTGGTAACGTCAGTAATCAATTTGGAAATAATAGCTGTTTCCTTATATAATGGACTGAAACTACTATCACTAATATACTTTGCGCCAATACCTATCAAGGAATCAATTTCTGTCAAGTGTTTAGAGTCGTAAATAGTAGGTACAACTGTAGATCTATAATATGTCTTGTAATCATTGAATGACGTTATGAAGAATTTAACCCAAGTGAGTAGATCAGCATTGGAAGCCACTGTAGTTGGAGAAATAACAGCAAGTAACCTGTAAGCATCATTTGCAAATGGAATAAAAACAGGAGCTAATTTGTCATCTGCGTTGTAACTAATACTCTTCAGACCACTCAAAGTAGTTAACATATTGGTTATCAAGGTGGTGAGAGTAGTTTTGGCTGTAGAGTCTATACTGGCAAATTCACTAACAGAATTTTGTTGAATAATAAGTAACAATAAAGAATGCATAGTAACAACACTTTCTAATCTTGTAAAGCTTGCTTTGTTGCTTTCATATTCAGAACTAGCAAATCCAATTCTTCCAGCGAGGGTGTTATCAGTATTTTTAAGAGAAACCTTGAGATCAATAGAAGCAGATGAAATAGATCCAATCTTGTTTACAGCTCGTACATCCAGTCTGATATTTCCATTTGGACCGTATGGTACCTTTGTAATAAAAGTCTTTTTCATTGTTTTAGATACTGTCATTACCCTGGTTGAGTTGGCATATATATCGACATGATAGGAAGCAATTGAGTAGTCAGAGAGTGAAGCACAATCAATTACCACATCACTAGAGTAAGCATAGATAACGGAATTGGTTATGGCTGCGTCATAGGCTTGACAAGCAATTCTTGGAGCTACATCAATAACAGTTGAAACAGCTGCAGTTGAAGAGCCAATACCATTGGAAGCAGTAACAGTGAATGTATAAGAATCACCTTGTAATAAATAAGACTTGTCAATAACCAAAGTTGATTTGATATTGTATCCATCCAATGAGAGAGTACTTGATTGACTAAGAATATTCTCATTGAGTAAATTACCCTTGGTTACTTGCCACACAACGCTACCGATTTGCGTGGAAGAAGAAATAACTGCATTCAATACCAAGTTTCTTGATGATGGATAAACTGGAGGAACAGAGTCAAAGAGAATATCTGGAATATTTGTTTTAACAACTTGCACAATTGCTGTTTTGGTAACGGATGTGATTTTTGAATTTGTCAAAGTGGCTGTGAATTGGAATTGATGGTATCCTTCAATAAGGTTAGATTCTCCAATGATTAATTCCTTAGTTTGAGAAGTACAGTCATAGGCAGAAAAAGGACCAGTCTTTGAAGTACCTCTAAAACAAAACCATGAAACACTAATACTATTACTACTCAACAAATATTCAACCATCGGGTCAATAAAAGAAGCAGTAATTGTGAGTTTGTTTCCATAGTATTGTTTTTCAGTATTGAGCAACACGATTGGCACTTCTTCAAAGCCAGTGTAGGACATTGTATAGGTTAAGGCACTAGAGGTTGTTTGAAGTTTCATTGAACCCTCATAGTAACTGTTTAGAATGGTAGAGCCAACTCTATTCAAAAATCTAATTACATAATCTCCAGAACCACTATTGAGAGCATTGAATGGTACATCAAAATAGACTGTAGGAGTTGGTGTAACATACGGATTAACTTCAATAATACAGTCAAAACCAGAACAAGTAAATTGACTACCACTTGTCTCCGATACTAATTCAAAGTATGGATAGGCTGCAGTATAATCAATATCAACTTTTGCACTAGTTGAAGTGGCACCAATCCAGTTTTTACCTGTTACATTTAAGGAAAATTTGGTTGAAGCTGAGGTTATTTCTGTAGAAGGAATGACTACCACTGGTTTGTTGCTCATTCCTGAAAGCAATGTAGAGATATCGGTATTACCTGAGTTAGACCAAGCAATTGAAGTATTTCTAAAAGCTTGGAAAACAAATGGTGAGTAAGATTTAACAATAATTGCTGTTTTTGGTACCTTAGATAGTTGAGGTAATATGGAAATAGAAGCACTGGCACTATCTTGTATGGCCTTTGTCAAGACTACTTGCAAAGTGAAATTCATGCCATTACCAAAGATATCCATGGTCATATTATCATAAACAAAGTGTCTGTAGCCTAAATAAATTTTGAATGTGTTTTGATTCCAAATACATCTGACAGTTTCCGAGGAGCCAAGATATGTCAAATCCTTTGAGGAGAAAATAGAACTGCAAGATGTTGCTGTTTTAGGAGCATAGGAAGCTATTACGTTGGAGACTGCTGTAGATAAAACTGCCGCTTTGGCGTCCATTATCATTTCAACATATTGACAATTTGGACCTCTGTATCCATTAGTACATTGACATGAATCAGGTGCACCACATGAACCACGTGAAGAGCAAACATTAGATTGGTCAGAGTTAACACCATAACAAATATTGAGCTCGCAATTAGCTCCAGTATAACCATTATTACATTTACAATTATTTCCGCCAATACATTTTCCGCGAGCAGAACATACACTAGTATCATCATATGTTATTCCATAACAAATAGGGAAGCTGCAATTATTTCCATAATAATTTTGGCTGCATTCACAAGTATTCAACATTGTGCAGGTTCCATGACTTGAACAAACACTAGAGTAATTGCTCAATATACCATAACAAGTTGATATTTCACAAATTTTTCCATAGTATGTTGGCAAGCAAGAGCAAGCTCCAGGTCCTGAGCATGTTCCATTGTGTTGACATGCACTTTGGCCACTATTCACAGACACTCCGAAACAATCAAAGTTTTCACAATTAGTTCCATTATATCCAGCATTACAAGTACAATTATTTGGCAAATTACAAGTACCAGCACCTGAACAAACATTTGAAGAGTTACTTAACATAGAAAAGCATTCTGTGATGTTACAATAGGAACCATACCATTTTGAAGAACAAGAACATTGATTATAATCTAAGCAGTTACCATGTCCACTACAAACACTTGAATCAGTAGAGGAAATTGAATAACAGTAAGTATTTTGACAATCTGTTCCATAATAATAATTTTGCGAACAAGTACAAGTATTATAGGCAGTGCATGACCCTCTTCTAGAGCAAACATTTGCACTGGTACTAGAAATTGAAGAACAGGTAGTGATATTACAAGCAAGTCCAGAATAATTTGGTTGACAGACACAAGTGTCCTTTGCTACACAAGATCCTCTTCCACTGCAAGCATTGGCTGTGTCATTGGAGAGTAATCCGTAACAGATTGGAATTTCACATTTGGAACCAGTATAACCAGCTTTGCAAGAACATGTATCAGGAGCAATACAGGTACCATTTGAATTAGAGCACACTGATTGAGATGTTGCTACTGTATTAAAGCAGACAGGATAGCAAATAGTATAATCAGGTGAAAGTACATAACCTGAACTGCAATAAGGTTCTAATTTGAATAACTTCTGATCAGCAACAAAATAAAGACTATTATTCACACCAACGACAATATCACTGAGTTCTGCATAAGCAAAACCATATGATAGAGGATCATTTGAGGAAAAAGAGCTCGTTGAAGTTCCACCACCACCAGCAATAGTGGTTGAAACTCCATTCCTCACCTTACTAACTACTTGATCATCTACATAATAATTATTGAAATTTGCTCTTATCCAATTACTTACCTATTATGTAAATATCTCCATTAGTACCGACAGCAAGACCTCTACAAGAGGTAGGTGATAGAATTGTAGTAATTGTGCCATTGCTAACTTTTCTCAGTCTATTTACATTATCCATGACAAGTAAATCATCTTCTGGTGTTAAGGCAATATAATATGGAGCTCCATTAAATTCTGCATTTGTGGCTGAACCACCATCTCCTGATGAGGAAGTACAAGTAGTTTTACCTGCAACAGCACGAACCATACCATTTGATATTTTTCTCACTCTGCATGCTTCCGTAAAGTATAAATCACCTGTGGTTGATGATATTCTCATATATTTCGGCTTCGTCGTCAATGAAGAATTTGCTACTATATCATCTGAACCTGATGTAGAAACTGAACCTGGCATAATGAGATGATAAGATGAGGTTCCTACAGCTCCGTCCCACTTTTTTAATGAAGCTGGATTAAATACTGAAAAATAGGCACTTGTAGAATTGACAGCAATGCCATAAGGAGTATATGCTGATGCATCATATTCAGTCGTACCACTTGCAGCAGTATATTTTACAACCTTGTTATTAGCGCCGACAATGTACAGGATATTATTTTGCTTGTCAAAGTCCATAGATCTGATATTGTAGAAAGAGGCAACTAATTGGTAGATATTATAATTTACATCTATTGATACAGCGGCATTGGAAACCCAGCTGCCAAAAATCATAATAAATAGCAGGGTAAATAAAAAACAGCCAATGATGTTGTGAGATCTCATTTTGCTCGTTTTTTTTGTGTGTTTTTCTGGCAGGAGAGGACGTCAACAATCACCAAGAAACAAGTTGTCAATGTACGAATCAGGTTATTAGGAAAAGCATTATCACAGTTTCCTCGTCGAGCCATTCATTGGCAACGTTCGATTTTGGCCTTATTCACAATTTCATCCTTCTTCGGATAGGCTTGTTCGTTTAGCCTGCATGAAGTCAGATCGACAAGAGTCTATTCGGGAGTAACAACAAGTTATTGGATGAGAACATTGGATTGTATTAAATCTTTGTTCAATCAAAATACTTGTAGTTACGTAAACCCTGTAATATCTAATTTTTGAAGATCTAAATATCTAATTTATCATTAAATATGAATAATTTTTTTGTTGAATTTTGCCGCCAACTGTAAATTTCTGTTAGAAAAATAGAAATTGTTAAGACTTAAAAAATATTAAAAAAGCAGAGTCAAATCATGAAGTGAATATGGTGGTGAATTTTTATTGTGGTGGAATCGGAATTGCACCAACCTCTTATCTTAGCTATCTAGTTTGGAAGGCAAATGAGAAAACAAATCATAACGTTATCTACTAGAGCACTTCATCTCCTTTCTTGCAATCTTTGTAAAATCTGTTACTTGATGATGAAAACAACCAACTCAACAAAATATCAATATTTACTTTTTTCTTCCTTACATCAACTCTACTACAATAACAACAACAAATGAATTGATATTTACTTTACAATAATAATGAATCCAGAAAAGAAGAGCCATTAATGGAGGTACCTGAATAGGCTTCTTCCAGTCAAGGCTTGTAATTTAAGGTGCGCATTTCTTTCCGATGATGAAGAATCAGATACTTGCTCATTACTTCACCTACTCGATTATTTCTACTTCGAAAGGTTGCTTTCATTGGTTAGCATTTCTCTCTTTGACTTGATGGTAAAGCATAACCAAAGCAATTTGTAGATTCTTCTTTGGTGATGCCCTGTGGTGCGACAAGTGATAATGCATTTGCTAACTCGAATGATTGCATGATTGGTCACTGGGTCCTTCACAATAAAGAGAATGGAGAATATCTGTCTATGTGATGGGACATACGATGAGAAGCATTTCACGATCTTCTAGCAGAAAATCCAAAAGAAAAATCATCAACTCGATTGTATTGACAATCTCAACTACTCACCTCCTCTAACTTGTTTGCAGTTCATCAACTTGTAAGTAGAAGATTTTCACACCATAAGTCTTAACGAAATCAACCTATTTTGCCTTGCCTGTCTGTCAATTATTTTCACAACTAAATTATTCGGGTGTTACTGTTCATTCGTGAACCAATACCAATTATGACAACAACCATAGTCGTTGGGATTAAACCATAATAACAACCATCACTCCAAAATGAACGAGGGTCCCTCTTCTTGGATATCAACAGGGTTAATATCCATTCTCAGTGTTCTACAAACAACCACAAATTCCACATCTACAAATACTACAAGTGTCTGTGATCCCAGTCTCTTGAAGAATGGAACAGAAAAGGAAGAATATGGCCTCTGTCCAGAGACTGTTAGCAGTCAAGCTGTCAGTGGTATTCTTCTGGGCACTTATCTAATATTTGTGGTTTTCACAATTGCTTCAGTTATCAAAACTAGGAAAGTTCCTCTTGTAAAATATAGAGAAGTTGCTGTCATGATTGGTGCATTGCTTTTGACAGGTCTATTTGCTTTTATTTTCATCTTACGTTTGACTGTTGGTCGTAAAATATTCCCTTGTTTCATCTACATGTTGACCTATTTCTTTGCTGCTCCGGTTGTCTTCTTCCCAACACTTTTGAGATTGTGGAGATTGATTTGGATGTCTCGTTTGAATAAGACTCGTGTTGAATTGTTTCGTCTCGAAGAGAGTCTCATTAAGAAGGGAGGAGAACCGAGAAGAAAGAGAGAAACCGTACAAGTACAACCATCTACATCTTCTGGAAACGTTTCAGATGTTGAGGATAGTCCAGGAACTGGTTCTGGAATAGTCCTCTTCAATACTACAACAGTGACGGATACAGACTCTTACGATGAGGATTCAGATGACACTGATTCAGATGCTGGTTCTGTCACTATGGAAATGGATGATTCACTTTCCACTTCATCTGGAGGAGTCACTACTGATGAAAAACTAAACTCTCTCGATCCAAACCAAGGTATCAGAAGACAAATGTCAAAAGCAAGTGGTCTTCACAAAAGTGTATTGGCAAATGCCATTTCAACTGTAACTCAAGAAGAATTAGCAAAATACATTGCATTGGAAACTAGAATTGTTAGAATTCAACACGTTTTAAAGTGGTGGTTCTATTTAGCAGTCACAATTGTCTTTAGTTTTTTGCATTTGCTCATTTGGTTGATTTGTGGTTTAGTAGAAACCTTCTATCTCTCTTCTTATCCTGATTCCACTAAATTCACTGTAACTGCAGACTTTTTCGTATTCAATCATGGTTGTGGTGCAGGAACAGGTACTTTGATCACTGTTGCTGTTCAAGGTTTGTCATACTTGGTAGCTATTCTAGTCCTTTTGATTTTCACTCTTCGTGAAGACAATGACACTTGGCGTATTAGAGTTGAGACCTTTACAGTTTTGATATTATGGGTTCTCTGGATTGTTGCCTATATTATAGCTGGGCTTATACCAGTGGTTGGCTCATTAACGGATGCATATTTTGCTTACGGGCTCATCTTGTTCTTCGCTGTTGTGACTGATAATATTGTGACTGGTTTCATTCCAGCTGTCAGAGCTATTGCAGAGCTAATCTCTGTCTACTCCAAACAAAAGGGATCAGTAAAGAGGAATAAGGACGTAGAAGAAGAGGAAGGAGTAACTACTGTGGAAAAGGGAGCACTAATCAAGATGCTCAGGGACAAGAAAATGTTTGATATCTTGTTGGCATTTGCCAAACAATCATACTGTCCAGAAAGTGTTTTGTAAGTATAACAACATTGTGATTTAATAACCTTTAAAGAGCTTGGAAGGAAATTCAATTGTACAAGAGAAAGTCAAATGTCAAGGCAAGAAGAAAATTGGCAAAGAATATTCAAAACAAATATTTAAAGTCTGATGCTCCTATGGAATTAAACTTACCTTCTAAATTCAATAAGGAAGAAATTGGAAAGACTATTGATGATGTCACTAAACCTCTATCTAAGGACTTTTTTAATGCACTGGCAAAGCATTGCGAACAAGACATGATGGATATTTGGGACAGATTGAGAAAGAAGGATAAGAGAGTTCAAGAATTTGTTACTAATTATCAAAAAGAATGTGAAGCTAAGAAGAATAATGCTGCCAAGACAGCACAACCAAATGTTTAACTCGTGTACATATTTTATTCAACATTAAAAGAAAATTTGAGAAATCTAACAAGGAATTCTGGATAGGCAACTAATTGATCTGAATATAATTCTAAAAGTTTCATTCCATTAAGGGATGCAAAATTGAGAATTCCTCTGTGCAGATGTTTGTTTGAAATTTGTACAAAAATATCACTCCATTTGACTATCTCCATAAATGTGTCAAGGTTCAATTGTGCAATGATCTTGTCTGCAAGAGATGTCTTGAGATCAGTAATTTGATACTGATCAGCCATTTCATATAATAGAAATGCATCCTCTGGAGAACAGTCTACACTTGATGTATAGCAAAATTTAACAAGTAACTCGAATAGTTCTCCCTTCTTCTCTCTATCTTTCTCTGGTATCTCAAGATCTTCTCCACCTAACACCAACTCTTGATTTTCTGTGACTTCACTCTTGAACGATCCTTCCTCGTCCAACATTACTTCCAATATTGGACTTGTAGATGCCAGAACGGTTTTATGAGCTCCAATTTTCCTTCCATAAGCGACCAATGTGATATCATGAGTATCTTGGCGGTTGTAGATACAATCGATGGACAACCTAATTGGAATGTGTTCATTAATAAAAGGTTCTACTTGTGAAACTTCTTTGCCATCCATGGTATCTCTGCAATAGTTGATACACTTTTGTAACAAACCATTTTCAAAATTTAAATTTCTGGATTGATATTCGGTTAACGTCTGCAATAGGGGAGAAATTTCTGGCAAAATCAAACCAAAATCATTATTGAAAAGAGTTACAATTTTTGATTCCAATTCTGTAAATTCAAACCAACATCTATCGAATATGAACATCCACTTTAGATAATTGTCTCTGTCTATTTTCAAATCTTGGCCTCTATAAATCAGGTAGGAAACAAAATCCTTAATGATATTTTGCTCCTCAGTTGTGTATTCTATGGAGAGTTCGTTTCTAATTACACACTGATACATGTAAGGGAAGTAGTAAGAAATAATCGGATGGAAAATATGAATACCTCCATGAGGAATATAGTAATCTCTATTGTACTTGTTCAGAGGAGTCTGTAATGGTAAGATTGATTGAATTGATGAAAGTCTAAAATCCTTAATATTGCTCTCTGAAAAGCGTTTCCAATAAGCCATTATTTCTGTTGACACATCGTAGTTGTTTCTATACGTATGTAACATGAATTCTGCATTAAAACAGCACTCAATCACTTTCCCTCCCTTTGTAACTATAACGAGACTATCATCCGTCTTGAAACTGTTCACTATTTCTGTTTTGAAATCATGTCTAGCAATAAGTTTTTTAGAAGAAAGGTCAATAACACCACTATCACCCTTATACCCAACAAATGCAACCAATTGAGACTCCTTAAAGTAGTGTGTCATGTATGCCTTCTCTGAAAACAAAACTGGCTCAGTTATATTTCCAACAGTAGGGTCTTTAAACAATAAGCCATTTGAAGAAAGCAATACCAACTTTTTCGAATCTTCCATCAAGCAAACACCAAATGCATTATTAGGTCCCACTATTTGACCTACCTTTAAATCTGACTTGTACAAATAGAACGAATACTCTCCCTTCTTCACTGTTTGAATGGCACACATCTCCATATTAAAAATCACTCCGGTAATATCCTTATTGAACTCACCAGGAATATTCTCAATAATAACTTCCTGCTGCTGATCTTGTTGTGAAATATTCAATTTACACAATGAACTTCCCTCCACAAACACAATATTCTCACTATCCAACCAATCAGCAAAATGAAACTCTTTTTCTGTCCGAATGTCAGCTATTTTACTCTTCATTTCCAAATGAAAAACCTGCAACGACTTCCTATCAGAACTAATCAATATCACCTTCCCATCCCGATCAACCTTTGTACAATGAAGCCCTCTCACTGGAATTGTTCGATTCGTTTTTGTTTTCAAATTAATTAAAATCAATCTTCCATCCCTCTCATCAGCATGATTAAAAGAAAAATTATTTAATGATTGCAAATAGACGCAATCATGATAAACACATGATAGCTTATCATGATGATCAATATTTGATTCCCATGCAGTTTTGTATTCGGAGGAGGAAAAATCATACAATTCCTGAAGATTCCAGACTTTTAATGAGTCAGAGCATTCCTTGAGAGCAGGGAATGAAGTGCTCGATAGATCTGGAAACACTGACATTTTTTTTTAAAAATTGTAAATTAGCAAGTTCACAGTTTCCATCAATCTTTAAAAAACTTTTGTAATATGTAAATACGTCATCATCGTCGTCATCATGCCTTGATTTCTGGATTAGCTTTGTTTTTGATCTTGTAGAGTGAATTTTTGAATTTTGTTGGAAATTGATGAATTTTAAAGTTCTTAATTTGGAATTTATTTTCAATTGCTAATTTTGGTATGTACAGTTAAATCAATGGCAAATTAGCGCAATATTCTTGGAGTGGATGAGTTTGATTTCTTCAGTCTTGCTTGCTTAATCTTATTTTGACGAATTTTCTTCAATCTGTAAATATCTTCCTTCTCAGTTTGTTCCAATTCTTCATTAATATACGAAATGGTATTGGAAATCTTTGGTTGAATGATCTTTTCTAAGGCATTAACACGACGATTGGTTGATTTGATGGCTTGATCCAATGAAATGAAACTTGTTTGCAAATTTGCTAAACGAATCATTTTGTGAAGAGTTTCAGAAAATGTCAATTTGCAATTTTGAATTTCTTCACCTCCTCTTGAGAGGAATGAAAGTTGGGTTCTTGAAGGTGATTTCTTCATTTGCAATTTATCTTCTTGATTATCAACTTGTGTAAATACAGCAAATTTGACACCTGACACATTTTCCATATGACTTGTGACTCTTATTGCTGCAGATTTAACACTTTCAGTAACTGCAAATGATAAATCTCCAGCACTATATCTTGCCTCAGTCAATGAAAAGAATGATTTTCGAAACAAGCTTGTCATTCCTTCCTTTTCTTCCTTGATTTCGTTCACAATCGAATAAAACTTATTTCTCAAAGCATCTGATTTCTTGCTAAGCATCGACTGACCACGTTTAGCACTATTCAAACGATTCTCCATTAATTGTAAGGTCATTCTATTAGGAACAACAGCCAATCTATTATTAATAGTTGCAGACATTTTTTTATGATTTGAAAATTTCATCACATCGAAATTTTGTGAATTTTAAAGTTTTTGTGCTTTTTGTGATATTTTTAGTTTTTGAAATTTTCATCCTTGTTTCGAATTTGATTCTGTAACATGGAAAGTCGTTGAGGAACCAAGTATGGAGTTTAGTTTTGGTTATTTGCTCATTTGAATGAAATCAATAGATAGATCACCTATTGAACTACTCCTTTAAACTCCCTCCATTAACTATAATATTAAATTATTAACTCAACCTGAACAATTCAATTTCACAAATTACAACAAAATTCTCTCAATTTCAATATTTAACTTTCATTGAAAGAAAAAAAAATATCCACAACAACAACTTCATGTCTCTTCGGAACGT
>NW_003163245.1:7380-92038 GCF_000004985.1 Naegleria gruberi | reverse complement strand
ATGGAGCTGTTGCTGAATGGGGAGTAGATACAGTTGCTCAGGATGATGATGGAGCTGTTGCTGAATGGGGTGTGGATGTGAGTTCTCAGGAATGGGGAGCTAGTGCTTGGGAAGTGAGTGATAATTGGGGAGAAGCGAATGCAGCATTGGAAAATGTTCCAGAATTGGGTGTTGAATATATTGCTGAATTGGAATATAATGATTCATTGGCTACTTTATTGTTTAACTTTGTTGGACATGGTAATTATGCAAGTATGTTGAAAAAATTGAGAAATGGATTGAAGCATAGTTTACATGTTAAATTTGAGGAGAAAATTGATGCTAATAAGGACAAGTGGAGTCAAGTCAAAGTTCCAGGATGTTTTGAAATTGGAGTTTTCAATTTCTATATGGATAATTACTTGTATTACGATACAGAAAAGAAGAAATTTTCTGTTTCTAATTATGAATTTAAAGATAAGAGCATGATAAAGGTTATAACTCCAGTACAAGCTCATCCTCCTATTGGAGAATGCATCATTTCGGAGGGTTGCAGTTTCAGAATCATTAAGGATCCAATCATGTTAGAAAAGAGTAAGGAAGAAATAAGACTACGACAAGATATTATCAATAATTATTGGAATATTTACACTGCCACAGATATTAAAGATGATTATGATGTAAAGCCATACTTTGATATGAGCAATAGAATAGTACTGAACTATGATAATTCAATTTCAGATTTATTTCCTTTCATGGATTTACCAGATGATGCAGATAACAAAAACTTCTTGTATTTGGATGGTAATAGAACAATTAATGGATGGGAAGGAACTATATATGGATACAATAAGGATTGTTGCATGGGTGTCGGGAAATTCATATTGAAGAAAGCATAAGTTGACCACTAAGGTTGACAAGTGCAATTAAAACCAACTTTCAAATGTCAAGGATGGACACAGATATCATTATAATAACCCAAGCAAATATTTGAAGCATTTTTAATTACTTTGGAATGTAACATTTTTGGATGTAACATGATTAAACTATTTAAAAGAAACTATTCTTATCCGAAACACGAAAAAGATTTTGTGTTAAAAAATGTCTCATCCTAGCTATGCTGGAGTTGTACCATTCCCTTCCTATAAGGGTTACATGCAAGAGAATTATCTTTCTTCTGAACATTATCCTAATCTTGCCAACTTGCGAATTGACCAAGCGGTTTCGGATTGCAAAAAGAGTGGAGTTACAATTTGTCTAGGATGCAATACAGATAAAGACGCGAATGACATCAAATGCTTCATCGTTAAAGGTCCCGGTCCATTCGTCATTGATTTAAAAATCAAACAAGTATTCGAAACTTTTATCGAATCGAATGGAAATCAAACATTTTCATGGAAAGATGTCAAACACATGGCCTATTCGCAAGGATTTCTCTTTCTATCAACAGTTTACAAGAGATTACTTGTTGTTTCTCTCAATAACACCAACTTAATGGATCCTCTCTTTCGTCTAAATAATTATTCTCAATTTGGAAAGAATTTCACACAAATTGGAATCATGCAAATGAAACTTTACAATACCAAAACACAATGTCCATTGTTTGAAGTTGAAGAGGCTAGAAATTTGGACATCATAAGCATGGGAGCAAATGAGCCAGCTCTATTTCTAATACTTTCTGATGGAAACCTTTACAGTTTAGGATATAATTATGATGGAGCTGCTGCAAGAGGTCAGAAAAATGTGCAAACCGTTGTGAATCTTGGCGAATGTGAAATCAAGCTCCAAAGAAAGTGCCCTAAACCTTTCTTTATTAAGGTTGTTGGATTTTATAGGAGAGTTGTTGCACTTTCGAATAGTGGCACAATTTATGTTTGTGGTGAGAATGCTTCTCAATATTGTGTTTCGAAATCTTCTGGAGTTTATCCAAACTTTTACATGTTCAAGCAAATTGAGCTATCAAATTCTGTCAGATGTATTGATGTTGATTTTGGACATGATGGAATTGTGGCAACTACTGATGGTTATGGAATTGTTAAAATTCAAAGAGGAAATATTATTAAAGCTCGTGGAGTGGAATCTGAAGATGATGAGGAAGAAAGTTTAGAAGATGAGAGTGAAGAAGAAGAAGAAATTGAAGAAGAAAGTGAGGAAGAAAGTGAAGACGAAACTCAAGAAGAAACTCAAGAGGATGAAAGAAAAGAACAAATTCAATTAGATAAAGAAGAAAATGCTAAAGAAGAATCTTGCATTGAAACTCAACGAAAGATTGTAAAATATTTGCAAGTTGACTGTTTATTGGTAACAGTTTACAATGACAGTTCAATTGATGTGGATGATAGAAATAAGCACATGACCTATCCGTACAAATTCACTTCACCTGTATGCTATCCTTATGGAAAAGTATTCGAAATCGATTGTTTGATGTGGCAAGAACAACACAAAAAGTTTGCATTTTTCTATTGGAAGTTCAATAAGGAAGAATATTCGAAGGCTGAATTAATGGCAAAGAAAGTGAAATCTTGTTATGAAAAGGGAATATTTAGTGATGTTTCAATTGTTACACAAACTGAATCTTTGGGATTTACTTTCGAATAATATCTCTTCAATTTTTATTAAAAAAGTGCCATAAATGCAAACACTAAACAAACAATGACCAAATTGACCAATCCAAATCTCACAGCAGGTACATCATTTGTTTCTCCAAACCATTTCATCCCCTTTCTTCCAGTTTTTGGATATTCATGAGTAACTGTCAAATTGTGAATTAACACTTCAGCATAATTACTGGACTTTCCACAAGAAGTTCCTTCGTAGGCGCAATTGGATTGCGAATAACAACCTGCCTTAAAGTAAGCTCCCTTATAGGTCTTGGAAACGGAATAAACTGGGGTATTCATATCATTGTAATAAATACTTGTAGTTCCATTTTTGGCTTGAATCTTAATTTGGAATCTTGTTCCCAAAATGTAATTTTTTGTGATGGTTGTGGTTCCAACATCTTGCACATTAATGTAGAGTTTAGTGCCCTCCAAATTTATGGTCACAATAAATTCGTCAGCATCATGAATTTGACCAGCAATTAATTTGTTTCGAATAGCAGGAAGTTTCGTAATAGTTTGATCAATAATCATCGTATGAACACCAACACTAGTATTCCAACTAGCTTTTACAGAACTAGGATTAACAGAATCCATTTCTCTAAGCTCACTTCTTGGATAATTAGATCCAGAAGTTGTAACAGTTTCGTTTGTAATGACAACTCTGAATCGAATAGATGTCTTGTTTGGTCCAACTCCAAAATAAGGATTTAGAATGTATTGGTTGAGAGTTGGTTGGTAGATTTCAATGGGATCACCGATTTCACCTATTGGAAGAGTTAATTTCCAACTGGTAATGTTGACAACTTGGGAAGGCCAAGTGGCAGCTGACATTTGGATGAAAAAGAGGAATAAACACAACAGAGAGGCAAATAATCAATTTGTTTCCTTGCATGTTTTACGTTATTTTTTGTTAACAATGTTATTCGAAAGCTTAGCTAATGTGAGCTGGTTTTATACGAAAGTTACCTTGATGATTAAAGAAATTGTGTTCTATTAGTAAATTTCAACATTTTGGAATAGTGTGTTAAAGTTTCGAAAACTAAGTTTCCAATAGAATATCGTGTCATTTAAACTTGTAGATCTCTTCGTACATTGTATTAATCGTCAAACGACAGTTTATTTGTTGATTTGTGATTAGCAATGTGTAGTTTATGATTTGTGTAATCAACTACGGTTTTTGTTAGTTTACAATAAGAATGGTTTCGAATAAAACTAACCTTTTGTAAAGAAACATATTTGTGAAGCTGTGGAACTGTAAGACTTTGAATAAACTACAAAATTACCAAAACGAAACCAATCAGCAACCATACTTTCCATTATTGAACCTCATTTCTTTTTGACATTAAAAAAAATGTTTCTATTAGATTCCTACCGAAAGCATCATGCATTCGAACTCATTCAACAAGGAAAGGTGGAACAACTTTCCCACATGAAATTAAACCACATCATCAACCAACTAAATGATAAAGGTCATTCGCTTTTATACGAAGCAATTAAACATTTCGGAGGTGACCTTTCGATTATTCATAAATTATTAGAATGTCCTGATTTGGATATTAATTTGGGATGTGATAATGCCTATTCAACCAAAACTCCACTCTATTTGGCCAGTAAAAGAGGTCACGATGAAATTGTCAAGCTGCTACTTTCGTTCAATAATTCGAATCACATTCAAGTGAACAAATTTTCAATTCAAATTGAAAGAGTAAGTTTCTTGTCAATTTTAGTGAATTTTAATTTGTAAATTTGACCATTATTCAGATTGTAAGTAATTTTCCATTTAAAATTACAAAAATTTTAAATTTCCAAAAGAATGATGTAAAGAAGGGACAAGACGAATTTAGAAAATCGAAAAGTGATTTGAAAATTCATGAGAAGAAGCATAAATCTGAAGGTGATTTGATTTTTCCATGTGCCAAGACAGCTTTGTATGTGGCTATTGAGAATGGTCATTATTCAACTGCTGAGATTTTGATGGGAAGGAGTGACATTGATATTAATAAGGGATATGCAGGATATTTGACATTTGGGACATCGAGTGTTTCAGAATTACATGGCAGGTCGATACTGTTTCTGGCAATGAAGAAGGCGAGCAAACACATTGTGAAATTGATTTTGAAAAAGCCAAATATTGATACTAATTTTGGAATTAAGGAAGTTTCAGAGACGAACCTATTTGAAAAGTTTCCACATATTTTGAGAGATAGTTTGGATAAGATTGAGCACATAACACCACTGAGAATAGCTCTGGATGATAATCATAGTATGGACATTATTGGAATATTGTTGGAAAACTCAAAAACTAATCCAAACGAATGTCAATCGTTTGTTCAAGTTTGTAAATCTGGTAATCTTGAAATGGTGCAGCTATTTCTGAATAATCCAAACATTGATATCAATCAAGGTTGTCCACTTGCTTATTGTTTAGAAAATTCTGAAATTCTTTCACGTTTCCTTACGAATACAAATCTTGATTTGAATATTGAAGATGGGTTAATATTGAAAAGCGCCATCAAATTGAGTAACCAAACCAAATTTGAAGTAATCACTAAATTACTTTCTAGAAAAGACTTGGATGTTAATAGAGGTTTCGTATTTTATGAGCTTTGTTCGAAAGGAGATTTAGAAATTGTTAAATTATTTGTAAATATGAGAAAGGACTTGAAACCAGACCTGTTAGGTCCTCCTATTGTAAGTAGTCCTCTATTCATTCTGTAAAAATTCTAACTTGCCCAGAAATATGTAAGTTTCAAACTAATTCCTATTCGATTCCAATAACATACCAGAAACACACAGGAAGTGAAGGTTTCCTCGATGTAGAATCTCACAAACAAGCAATCAACTTCCAATTCAGACCCATCGAAATATCATACATGAACAATCATGAAGAACTAGCTCAATATCTCATTGAAAACACACGTGTCAAACCTCTTGACATTTCCAAACTTTTATTTGAAGATGAAAACGAACCAGGATCATTTTATAAAGTCAACCAAAATGGAAAACGAGAATTGAGTAGTGGAATTTATGCTTTGTGGACTGACGATGATGAAGATAAATCTTCAGTTTACAGTAGTGGAAAGTTGTCTGATTTTTGAGTTTCGAATAAGATTTTATAAAGAACAAGATGCGTGTGGAAAGGGTTGAATACATAATGACTAAATGAAGATCTTAATAAAATAGTGGCTGTAGATAAGATTCGTTCTTGGTTTCGAATAGTTGGGGATGATGTTGATAGGATTGATGATAGATGTTGACCGAAATAGAAAGAAATCGTTTCATATCCACCAATCACCCTGTCAAATTGTGCTATCACCAGTGAAAAAATTAACGCAACAATTTCGTTAATGATAGTTTAGTCTATTTTCGAATAATTTTAAAAATTACTAGATCGTCATCATGGTTAACGAGCAAGATTCTGAACAACAACAACCACAACAAAACCGTAAAAAGTCTTCTATGAAGAAGTTCTTTTCCAAGCTTTCCGGTAATTCGAATAACGATTCGTCTAATTCTTCTTCGAATCCTTCAAGCCCTTCTTCATCACAAGAATCACTTTCAGGTTCTCATCATCAAGGATTAGGAAATTTTGTCAAGGAAGCCATACCAGATGATGAAGAAGAAATCAACAGAAGATTTATGGAAGCAGTTGTATGTAAACTTTGTAAACTATTCGAAAATATTTAATTCTACTGATTAAATATCTAAATTGACCATAAAAGGAACAAATTGGTATTCAAAATGAAGCCAAACAAATGTTCATTAGCAAACACAAGACAAAAGAAATGAAATGGGATTTCGTCCAATCACTTCGTAAAAATCAAGATACTTTCAGTTCTGATGAGAGAAATAAGGTTGATTATTATATTCACTGTTTGCAAAAGAGTGCATCAGTTGTGGGTCCATCCATGGTAAGTATTTTTTGATATATATTGTTTTGTAACAAAAGAATTTGTTTGATTTGTTTGATTTGTTTTAAAATTTTAATAGGAAAAAATTAATAGTGACAAGTCAATTGAAGAAATGATTAAAATAGTTCAAAAATTGACAGTTCAACTTCGTTCGCAACCAATTACTTGGTTGGAAGAGTTTATTCGTCAAGGAGGATTGTATCAATTGACTTGTTTGTTGGCTTGTACCATTAATTTCTTTTCCTTGTTTGGAAATTATTCTACATCGACTGATAATGGTGGAAATGGTGTTCATCAAACTAGTTTGAATAATGTTGAACAATTACGTACAAGTATTTTAATGAGTTTTACAAGTTTGCTCAATGTGGATGCTGGTATTAAATCATTTTTGAGTCAAAGAGATTCAATTAGGTAAGTTTCTGAAAATATTAATGGAAAGTTTTATAATTTTCATATAATTTTACATTTAATTGAAATGAAACTTAATTATCATACAAATTTGTTAAAAACAGAACTATGGTACTTGTATTAGATGGATCTTCACTTAAAAACAGATCAACCATCTTGTTATTACTTGCTCTCTTGTGTCATCACAGTGGACAAGATGCATTTGAACTCATTCTCGATGCTATGAATCATTACAAACTCGTCAAGAGAGAAAAGAAGAGATTCCAAAATTTGGCTGAATGGATTTTGAGTGAAAATAGTTATGCAAGTGGAACTACAGCCACTGGAATTATGTACACTGGTGGAGGACATGGAAGAGCTTGCACTGAATTTCGTGTCAATGCTTTAATGTTCATTAACACTTTAATGACAACTCCTGACGATCCAAAGATGAGATCAAGGATTCAACAAGAATTTATCAATTTGGATTTGGAAAGAGTTTTGGATACTATCGATTCTGCGGATCCTGATTTGCAAATTCAAATTAACACTTTCAAAGATGAAATTAATCAAGAAAATGTGAATAGATTCGAACAATTCAAGACCATTGTAGATTCAAATCCATCAGAATTGACAGAAATTATTTTAGGACAATTATCTGAAATTTCTCAAAAGTACTTTACAAAAATGTTGAATTCATTCCTTTCAATTGCTCAATCCTATGAAGATACCCGTACATCCATTGTTTCACGTGCTTCTATTTGTGTTGATAATACAATTCAAGAAGAAAATTGGCATGTTTTGGCTGGATTAGTTCAACAAATTGTTGATTCTGTCGATCAGAAAGGTCGTCTCAGAAATTGGGGAGAAGAAACTGAACGTTTAAAGCAACAAGTCAAAACTCAACAAACTCAATTCACAAATATGGAACAAAAATTGAAGGCAGAAAAGGAAAAACTCGCAAAAGCCCTCAATGAAGGTGGTTCTATTGATGTAAATGATTTTGAATTGTTGAAAGATATTGTAACATCAGTAACAACTAAAACTGTTTCTGGATCATCCTCCTCACCATCACTTCCTGTTCCAACAGGAAAGCCACTTCCAACCATTCCAGGTAAACCAGTCGAAACAACTATTGAACAACCAGTTGAACAAGCTATTGTTGTGCCTTCTGTAATGGTTCCTCCTCCACCAATTGGAACTGGATCAGTTCCTCCTCCACCAGGAACAATGGTTCCTCCTCCACCTCCTGGTGTTGGTGTTCCACCTCCTCCAGGCACAGGTATTCCAATGCCTCCTGGTGTTGGCGTCCCACCTCCACCTGGTTCTGGAATGATGCCTCCTCCACCTGGTATGCTTGGTGGTGTTGCTCAACCAGCACTTCCAGCACTTCCAACTTACAATCCTAGTGCCAATTTGAGAAATGTTCATATTGATCCAATCAATAAGAGAGTTGTTAAGGATACCATCTTTATCAAGAAGGGAGTTATTGAAAGACTCAAACAAATTCAATTGGATGAAAAGCGTATTGAAGAATTGTTCACCATCGAAAAGGATCAACACAATAAGCCATCTCAACAAAGTGACAAGCAAAGCAATGAAAAAATATCATTCATCGATGCTAAGAGATCTTACAATATTGGTATTCAATTGGCTTCTATGCGTTTGCCAGTTGATACTATCAAACAAGGAATTATTGCACTCGATGAAAAGGTTCTCAACAAGAATCAAATCAATATTCTGAAGAGCATTGTTCCAACAAAGGAAGAATGTGATGCCTATGCTTCATTTGAAGGCTCCATTTCCCAATTGTCAGATCCAGATTGTTTCTTCTACAAGGTTAAGGATGTTTCCAAAGTTAAGGAAAGAATGGACGCTTGGACCTTCAAGTTGAGATATGAAGATGATTTGTCCACTTTGAAACCAGATATTGAATGTTTGAGATTGGCAACTATTGAACTCAAGGAATCTAAAAAGTTTGTCAAGTTCCTTGCTGTTGTCTTGTCAATTGCCAACTATTTGAATGCAAAGGGTAGACAAAAGGATCAATATGGTTTCCATCTTTCATCTCTTCACAAGATGAAGGATACCAAATCCAAGTCCAGTGATGGCTTCTCCTTGTTGCACTACCTTGTCGAATACATTGACAATAACCAAAAGGATTTGTCTATGTTCTACGATGATTTGCCAAATGTTCCATCTGCCAAGAAGGCCTCAATTTCTCAAATTAAGGAAAGTTTACAAAATATCAGATCTTCATCCAATGCTCTTGGAAATGTTTTAGAAGCTTTGGAAAAGGAAAGACATGAAGCTGATCAAATCAACAAACAAGATCAATTCATTGAAAAGATGAAACCATTCTACGAACAAACCAAGACTGATTTGGCCATGCTTGAAGAGAAATTGAAAAAGACATTGGAAGGATTGGAAGAAATTGCCATCTTGTTCGATGAAGACAAGACCATGGTTACCAACAAGCCAGAAGATTTCTTCACTAAACTTGACGAATTCTTTGAAATGTTCAAGTCAGCTCGTAAATATATTCAAGAGAGAAAGAAGAAGGAAGAGGAAGCTATGAGAAAGAAATCTGTGCAACTCAATGCCAACAGTATTGGTCTCAAGCCAAATGAAAAGGGTGTATTGGAAGGTTTGGAGAATTCACTGAGAGATGGAAGTGCTTACAAGAAGCGAAGAAGTTTGAGAACCAATGCAGGAGCCCTCGCTCAGGAATTAGGATTTAAACTCAATGACCAACAAAACAAATAAACTGTAATTTATTATTATGTAAGTCGACTGATTGACAGTTCAGCTATCACTATTAAAAAAAGACCTTATAATATCAGATTCCTCATTATTTTCCAATTCTCTATTGATCCATTGTAATCTTTCAAATATGCAGGATTTAATGTCAGCCATAAGCGAATCCACAAATTTCGTTAAATATCTTAAATCCTCTCTGTCCATCTCTTCCATTCATCCTGACAAACATGTTTACAGAATAAATGATGGATCTGTATGGAGTGGAATATCAGTCTTTTCCAAGCTAAACGACCTCACAGCACTTTCCACTTCTTTCGTATCTAGCTTTAAATAATCAGACAATTGAGTATACAGTAAGGAAACAACCTTATCTTGAGGATTCTTTGTGGAATAGGTTCCAAACACTTCACAAATCTCACCTAGCAGTTCAATATTTACATCTCCTCTCAACAACCCAAATGCCTGATCGAATTCTCTATATTTGTTGTTATTTTCCTGTTGTTCCAATTCATAGAGCCATTCGTCATCATTTACACGATTCTCAGCAAGTAATTGATAAATCACTTGACGATCATCGCCTCCATCATCCAAACTCAATTTCTCACTATCAAATATTGATTTCTTCTGCATGAAATGCACAGCTCTTGTGATGAATCCTGTTTGTAATGGCAATGCCAAGGATTCATCTGTTAAAATTGAGGTTCCAAAATAGGCACACAATGCAGCCAATCTCAATGCATTACTCGAGCATGCACCAATTAATGCTGCAAATCTCACTGCTGAAGTACCAACATTACCTACGAGACATTCTGATCGAGAAACTCCAATGCCATACTCAATTTTTGGCAAGTTGACTTGTTCTTCAAGTTGTGAATTGACTGATTGCATTTGTTTATCCAACTGCAGTGCACAGAGTAGAGCATTTCTTTCAACATTCATTCCAACATCAAAACTAACCATTAGAACTTTTGGTGTAATAATCGAACATCTTCCTTTATATTGTCTGCTGGCACTTTGAACCTTTTGGAAGAGTAATGTAAATACAGCAAGCAAATCAGCAGTATTCGGATACGATTTACCATCAAAATTTCTAAATTGAATGATAATTATTGTTGTAATGTGTGAGGTTAGTCCTAGGCCTAAATTGTTCGACAGCTGAGGTGAAAATCCAACTGTTCTCTCTGCATTAGCGTCCTTAACAGCTGCTGCACCTACTGAATTATTTACACTACCATGATCACTAACAGAATCATGATGATTTACAGCATGTGTCCCTTCCAAAGCAAAGGATTTTCTTGACTTTGAGAGTGCAACCACAACTCCTACCTTACTCACTGCCTTTCTTAATTTGTTCACAGAGGAAACTGTAAGCATTGGATTGATGGTGATGAAGATCCTGTGCCGGATACATTTGGATTTGGAGGAGGAAGTCCATTGATGGTCATTGTGGCCACAGCTGGAGGAGGTTGAATGGAGGGTGGAATGGCCAATCCTCCACCTCCACCATTGTTTGCTGCTGATGAATTAGCAATGGAAGGAGTTGGTATTCCAGCAGATGATGCAGAAAAGATGGATTTTCTCAATTGCATCATGTGTAATTGTTTTCGTTCTTCTTCCCTTTGTTGTTCCTCAAGTTCAGCTTCATCATCATCCGACTGCCGAGTGATGGATTCGGGAATGAAAGGTCTAATATCCTTCATTAAATTATTCAAATCGAAAAACACAGTGAATAGTGGAATGAATTCATACAAAATGGATTTGAGCTTTTTCACAGAGTCAAACCTTAATGTTTTCATGCGAAAGAGTTGTCGAGTTAATTCCGTGATGGGTTTCCTTATCAGAGTGGACACTCCCAGAGATGTCAGAATGGAAAATACTATCAAAGATACGACGAATGTGCACCACACGACTATTGAGGCAATTCCCATTGAAATTTCAACTTGTTGTGAAGACAAAATCATTAAAATGATCCAAATGATGAGGCATGTTATAAAGAGAGAGATCACCAGAAATGAGATGAGCATTGTCTTGAGTGAACAGAGTGAGTCTACGCAGAATCCTCGTCCTGTGTGAAAATTATTGCCACCATCCGATGTGAGAGGTTCTTCGGAGGCCTTAATATTTGATAAACGACTGAGAACTTTATGACTCGTAACGGCAAATGATGAAGATGTATCGACATGTTGTTGTTGGCCCGAATTCACAGGCACTATCTTCTTAACGGACATACTTAATATTTACTAAGGTGTGATTATTCTGCTTAATAGTTTAACTAGATGATTCATCAATAAAACAATTTTGTGTTGGGTGAATGTTGTGTGTTTGAGAGTAGCTCTTTTTTTGCTGATTCGTAATTGTGGCGAAATAGCAATAAGGTGCACCAAAACTGGTCGCACTACTGAGCTTGCTCGAGCTGATGTTGGAGAAAATTGAGAAATGGCAACAGGAGTACCCAGTTTGGATGTATTCATCCTAATAAGTGTAATGGTGGTCTAGAAAGTCTTATCTCTGATTTTCTGTATTCTCTCCTGTATATTTGCTTAATTGTTTATAAGCTCTCTTTGAAAAGATCAAATTTTTTGTTAATTGAGTTCCCTAATTATTTATTTACAAATGTTGTCAAATTATATTTACAATTGAGTTTGAGTTTCTTCCTCCTTCATGTACATTTCAAAATTCTTGGAAGATTTGACAGCTGCATCCAAAGTTTCATTTCTCAAAAAGAAACCTTGCAAATTGGCCATTCCGAAACTATATTCTTTCATATTTTCCCACATTTCGTCAACTTTCTCCTTAACATATTCCTCAGGATAAAAGTTTTGAGTCATTTTGTAGAATTGATGCTTTGTGGCAAGTCCCAAATAAATCTTTCTATCAATTCTTCCATTTCTAATCAATGCAGGTGGAAGTTTCTCCTTAAAATTGGTGGTCATAAAGACAATTCTCGATTCTTGAGATGAAATACCATCCAAACAATTCAAAATTGTGGAAAATGTACTTTTGGTATTGGTCTTGACAACTGATCTACCGTGTGAAACTTCATCTGTGGCAGAATCTGACTTTTTCTCATCTTCTTCCTTTGGAAAGATTGAATCAATATCTTCAAAGACAAGAATTGAATTTGGAGGAACTGTTGAAAATAAGGAATTCAATGAAGTGTCATTGGTTTGAGAATCTAAGGTAAATACACAAATATTCATATTCAAACAGGCAGCAATTGATGAGATGGTCGTTGTCTTACCACATCCAGGTTCTCCATAAAGTAAATATCCTCTTCTGTATGGAATTCCTCTATCTTTGTACCATTGCTTTGATTTTAAGAATTTGGAAACGTCATTGTGTAAATCTTCCCAAACTCCTTCATCGAGAATGACAGTATGTTGAGCACGTTTCTCCTTGAAAGATGCCAAAACCCATTGGGAGAAATAAGGTGTGTAAATTGTGGTCTTTTCTCTGGTCATGAGAGTATGGACATAGAAACAGTCACACAATAATTCACGAAATACAGAGTAGGCATTCTCAATAGATTGAGGATAGGTTGGATTAAAGGAGAGGAACTCTTTGGCAACTCCTGCCTTTTCCAACATATCAATTACTGAATTACAATTGTTCACTCCATCTTGACATGGAAATAAAAATTTGATAAGGTAATCAGTGAGGAAATGTCTTGGTTTCCAAATGACAATATCTTCACGAGTTTTCTCCTCTGTGTTGTAGGCATTATTATTTTGATTGGTATTAATGGAAATGGAAACTATGAGTGGTTCAGAATTTCTGTACAAGATGTGAATTCCATAACTCGGAACAAAGTTGACTTTCAAATTGGAAATCATTTCTGAAATATTTGAAGTGGCAATTGAGTCTTCTTCCTTTGGTTCATTTGTTCTATTAACTCTAAGTTTGGTTGTTTTTTGGAATGGTTTAACATGAGTACTTCCATTTTTGGTATAAGGATGGTGTGAGAACCACAAACTAAACCAAGCATATTCAATGCAAGTATCAGACAAATTCAATTGATAAAACATCCATCTAAACAATAAATTGCCAAAAATCATTCTTGCATACCACAAGAAGAAAGAACCCAACATTCCAATAAGTGAAACAATCATTATTGGATATCCGAATAAACCAACGGACGAATCCGAGCCAACAGAATTGGCCAACTCAGCAACATTTGATAGAAGCATCTTTACTGTGCAATTTTCTAATTAATTAATTGTGAATTTTTTTTTGAACATGAATTGAATGAAATAAACGCAAAAAGTTCTATTTATAGTTTTTGTAAAGTTTCCAAGGAACCTGTTGTTAAAAAATGTAACCTTCATAAATAATTCAAAATGGTGAATTGTCTTATGATGGGAGAGTGAAGTATTGGCAGTGTTCGTTGAAATATTATAATATCTAGAGATAATATATCGTTTATTTCAGCATCCCCACAAATGTCTATTTCTTTACAAAAATATTAATCTTTCTGTAAATACTAATCTAGTCTTATTAGTGCATGATAGCTCCGTGATATTCTTCACTCAATCTCAGTCGATACAATTCCTGATCGAATTCAGTGAAGAATCCATTTGATTTGACAGCTTCGATGAAATATTTTGATTTGTCTGAATGAATGAATCGCTTAATATTATGATATTCGATTACAGAACCATCCATTCTAATGAATTTCAACACCAGTTGTTCAGTCAAATGTTCATATGGAAATGAAGATGCCAAACGCACATTGTATTCAATAGATCGTTGTAGCAAATCCAAATAGTTAGCTCTTTTGGTGATTAAAAAAGGATCTTCAGAAAATCTTACTGCCTCAATCAAGGTTTCATCCGAAAACATTGATAAATCTACAAATCTCAAGTAATAATAAGGAACTACTTTAACCACCTGATTCAATATTTCTGGATCATGTTTGAAAGGAGAAAATTCAATAACTCTTCCATTATTTAAAATAGCTGCCAAATTAATTGTCCTGTTATTCATTAGTGTTTCTGGTAGAAATTTCAATATCATTCCTCTTGTTGATACTATATCCATCACAAATTCATAATCATTTTTCAAACTTTCAGATGCAAGATTGAAAAAATTCGAATCTCTGCAAAGAGCCAATGAGATAATTTCCTTATCAGAAGAGAAATGAGGAGCCACATAATTGTAAGCAGTACCATCCTGCTTAACTGCCTCCAAAACTATTTCCCTATCTCGCTTCAATTCTTCAGAGGCATAGTAAATGGCAAGGCCTGAATTTTTCACAGCTTGCAAAACTAATTCCTTATCATTTTTCAGTTCCATAGAGACGAATTTCAAATAATCTCCATTCTCTTTGATATATTCCATCATGAGCTCTTTGTTATTCGAATATTTCCTTGACCATGTTCTTGGAATATTATTAATTCCAAAGAGTTTCAAATAGGTCCGTAACCATACAATATCATCTGATAAATCCTCAAGGTTGATCTCATCACTATAGTGATGAATAAATACTTGATTAATTAAATCTCTTTCGAATTTCAATTCATTTGGAATAAACTCAATGGCTGAAGGACAATTTTTCAGAGTTTCCAATATTATTTCTCTATCAAATCTCAATTTTGCATTAACATATTGAATCACCATTCCGTTATGTTTACAAAGTTTCAGCACCACCTCTCTATTTCGTCTCAATTCTACTGATCCATGTCTAAAATAAGAAACATTGAACCATGAAGCTTCCACTATAAATTCATCATCAAATTGCCTAACATTCGACCTGGGATATTTCAAATTTCTTAAATACATTTTACAAAGTTCTGTATTTTTCCACGTTTGTGGATCAAAATTAAAATTGCTAACTTTGTTTCGTTTCAAAAATTCTTCAGCTAATTCTTTAGATTTCAATAAATTCATCAAAACATTGTAATAATCACTGAAATGAACGAAATATGAGTAGCAGCTAATAATAACATCGTTATCATTCTTTAATTCATCCGAAAGTAGACGAAAGATCTTTGCCCTTGCAATGGACTTTTGGTTGATGACAAAATATTTATCTTTTGCAAATTCAATGGGAAACCAATCTTTACAATTCCTCAAATTTTCCTCTCTTCTTTTCAAATATTTCATTCTTCCTAATTGTTGCTGTTGGAATTTGCATCGGAGAAATTGTTGAGTTTCTATTCGCTGATCTAAAAAATCAATCAGCAAAACTTTTACCGTATCATGTTGAGTCATTTTTTATCAAGTTTATTTGAAATCACCAATACTATTTAATTTTCATTGTAAACCCATTAAGATATTTAATATTAAAAAAAATGCAAAAACGTGAGACATACACTCCCACAAACACGCACGCGGATTGTGATGATGGTGCAACTCTGAAAACAACCCAAAAACACAAAACACAAAAAAATGACTAAATTTAATCTTACGGATGTGATGAACTTTGTTTTGGAGAATCAACATAATCCAGCCTATGCGACTGCACAGGTACAAACTCTGAATGATGGTATTTTGCAGAGCAAGTTGGTGGATTCCGTGATGATTACTACTCGTAATACAATATTCACGATACAGAGAGAAGATATTTTGAATTTGTACTTGTTCGGATCAAAGTTGTATAGAACGTGTGATTGTCAGGATTCTACCTCTGATTATGATTTTATCATGATTATTAAATCGGAAAAGTATTATTTTGATGGATCAATGTTGATAGAGGGAGATTTGAAATGTAAAGATGATAGTATTGAGAATATCAATGTGAATATATATCATATGGATTATTTTCTAAACTTGTTGAAGGAACAATATATTTGGGTGATTATGTTGTGTTATTTGAAAATGCCATTCAGTGACAGAGGTGAATATGTATGGAAAGAAGAGGTGGACTTGGTAAGGAAATTCTACTATCCATTGAGATTGCACGACAACTATTCAGACAATAAGGATGAGATGGATGGTATTGGTGGATTCAATTTGGTCAAGTTTAAGAGTGCCACACTCACTGATATTTCACACCACGTAGCAAAATCTAAAAGATTGTGGAATAACGATGGTGATTTTAGAAAAGGAGCAAAGAATCTCCTTCATGCAGCTAGATTTTTGGGCCTGTCAAGAGACATGCTTGATTTACACGAAAGATCAAACTCTGAAATTATAGATATTATTGAAGGAAAAACAAAGGTAGACAAACTCTTGATTAACTTTTCATTTGCTAATGAAGAGTGGGAGTTTATATTGAAACCATTCAGTACCATTGTAAAAAAAATTGAGGAGATGGCTGACGAATCTACAGAGAAATTATTAGAAATAGTCAACAGTGAGATTGAAATTTCAGAAAACAAGGTTTACTTGGATATGCTTTCAAGATTAAAGCTCTTGATTGAAACCAATTTTGAAAAGAACCTATTGAGAAGCAAGACGTATGAAATATTGGAAGTCCACTACAAGGATAGAATAAGTGAAGAAATGCACTATCTTTTCCACTTTACATACATTAATTCTAACCTCTACTCTGAGAATAATGACTCAAGCGATAAATTGGTGGTTAGAAAAAATGTAAGCAGTTCAAAATCTATCAGAGGAAACAGAAGCAAAAAGAAGGTTCACATTCATTCCAATTATGACAAGTACTCTCAAGTTGAAACTCCAACCAGAGATTTCTCACAAGTTTTGAAATATATTGAGAAGAAAGGCATTGAAGCTCTCAAGAGAGATTTTTCATTTTCTCTTCATCATTACAAAAACGGAAGTACAGAGCTTGTATTTTGTGTTGCTGACAAACAGCACTCACCAATCTGGGTACAATATACCACAACGGAAGAGTATTTAATTGCCAAGAATGATCCAACCCAAGTATCAAAGGCCATGAATAATGAGATCAATGTTTGCCAATACTTTGAGAGTATTGTCTTGAAGAAATTGGAAAATGACCAGTATGAAATTGTAGCACTAAATCACAGACCAATGTTCAATTTGTTTATTGATGACGGCCTTGACAACGATTTGATTGTAGGAAGCACAGACTTGGATTTCTCTAAAGGTACATTAATTATGGAGAAATTGAATGGAATAGCCATAATAGTCTTTTCTTACATGAATGAAGGCACAGGAAAGATGGATTGGATGGTATTCAGTCCAGATGTTCAAAAAAAGCAACGTTTCACCAAAGATTTGAACTGGAACTTGGGGGTCTACAAGAGAATTGACTCTCTATTCAGTGAAACTTCTCAATCAATTGGAGGCATTGGTGATGAGGAAGAGATGGAGCAAAAATTTATTACTGACCTTTTTTGGAAAACTTTAGAAAAACAAAATGGAAAAATAGATTTCAAAGAGAATCAATGTTATGTTTTCGAGTTGTGCATTGTAAGCCACAACCAAACAAGAAGTGAACAAGAAAAATTATTGAAGAGTTTAAAGTTTCAACCTGTACAATACGATCAGACTAAACTCTTTCTTCACGGAAGTTATTCCTTCATGAATTCAGGTAACAGTATCAAGTCAGAAAATATCTTTGCAATTTCCAAGGACATTAATATTCCAACACCAAATGTGCTCAACGAAAAATTCAATGAACTATTTGGAAATAGACAGGAAACTTTCGTATTGGACGTAAGAGAATTAGAAGATAATTTGAGAACCATGCTAAGAAGGCACTTACATCCTCTACAATGTGAAGGTTTAGTTGTCACTGATCAGTACAATACTTCATTCAAACTATTCCAAATGATTAGTCCTCAAATTTTAAGTTTAACTGAGATTGTGAATATCAATTTTCACACCAATAATGCCAATTCCAACAAGAGATTCTGTTTCGATTTGTTGAGAATTAACGAGAACTGGGGAAAGGAACTTTCAGAATTCTTCAAATATGACAAGCAAAATATCAGTGCCCAACACACAATTTGCGTAGATGGCATAAAATTATTTAATGAATCATTAGAATACTTTGGAACATTATGTGAAGAATCAATAGAATTATTCATGGAATGCAAACAAGTGGAAAATTCAGAAGGTCTCACAAAGAACCTTCTAAAGAAATCATTTGTCGATAACATCGATAAGAGGTTCTCAAAACTCAAATTCTATCTAGTTTTCATTTGGGATTATTGTCAAGATAATTATGAACGAGAGAGGCTATTGGAAGGTATAAAAGAATTTTGGAGTTACAGTATCCCAAAAAGAGTCTCCTTAATTGCTCAATTAATGTCAAAGCATGGTAAATCTCACACCCAATCCATCTAATAAATCTTCCAATCACGTGAGCTAACAACTTGGTCCTTTCACTCTCAAAAAATAAGGTCATTGACATTGAAAGAATTTAATCTGTTTCTCGTAAATATTTTGCACAAAGAACCTTACTTGTTTGCCATAATTCATCCTGTATAGATATTTCATTAGCAAGAGGATTTGTTTGCTTTTCTTTACAGTCTGCATAATATGCACCTCCTCTCAGTTGACTTTTATCAGCTAGGGCAACATGGAGAGTGGTCTGAGAACCATGAACCAAGTCCTTTCCGAAAATTCTACCCACAGTGCCAATAACAAAACTCATCAGACTACTATAACGACCAATTGATGAGGTCACTAATCCTGGATGGAGTGAATAAGAGGTACATCTATCTAGCTCATCCTTAGATTGCTCAGCCAAAATTCTGTCCAGCTTTTTTGAGAAGAGAACATTTGCAAATTTGGATCTAGCATATAAATAGTGACTTGGAACGTAGTGGCATGTATTATTGTAAACCTCGTCCAGTTTAAAAGTTTTACCATAATAATTTTCATGAGCTCTAGATGCAACAGTTATTACTCTTCCTTTGGAATCTTTCAACTGGTCAATTAGCAAATTAGTAAGTAAAAAGTGACCCAAATGGTTGGTTCCAAAATGAATCTCAACATTTTGCTTACTCAATGCATGAGGAACATTGGAAATTCCTGCATTATTAATCAAAATATCACATCTCTTAAATTTCTCCTTAATTTCATCAGCGAAATGTTTCACCGAATCCAAATCATTCAAATCCAATTGCATTACATAAATATTTCCCTTACTATTATTTTGATTATTCTCCTCAAGTGCAACTTGTTCCAAAATTTCCCTTCTCGTCGCTTCTCCCTTCTTCAAATCTCTCACTCCAATGATGATGGTACCATTCTTTGCCAATAAGGATTTACATGTTTCATAGCCAATGCCATTCTTTGAAACACCAGTAATGACAATTACATTATCTTTTAAATTTGCATGTTCCATAATTTTTGGGTCAACCATGGGTCCATTATAATAATTTCTGAGAGGTTTGTAGCCAGCAGCAGCAGTAGCAGCTCCAATAACTGCAAAGCCACTCAAGAGAAGTTTTTTCATTTTTTTTTGAAAAGAAAATTCCGAATACTTTTTCGATTAATATTTAAAATAATATTTTTGGACTCCAAATATGGACAAATTGACTTTCACAATATTTTTGAATTTAATGAAAATAACATTCCGACAAGTTTGTAAATAATTTAATAAATAATATTTATTTTAATGTCCAAATATGGATAAAAAGACATTTTTCAAAAATCAACTGCCAATCAAAAGTTATTCTCTCCAAGAATAGGACTCTGCGCCTTCCATGTACTGGTAATACTGGTAATAAAAATCAAAGTGGACAGTAAATCATCACTAGCAGCATATTTTTATTAATGACCAAAAATGGAAGTAGTTCATTCCAAGAAAATCTCTGAAAATGGAATTTGGATATATTCAAATAACGATTGAAAGAGTTCATTCTATTGATTAACTTTAAAAAATAATGTCTGGATCAATCCAAGCATCGTTTACACAGGAGAGAGACACATTAGTTAAAAACGACGAAAAGCCACTCAATCAAACTAATGTTGAATATGATTCTAATAGTGATATTAGTGATTTAGTTGGTCAATTGAACACCCAAATGGGTAGTCTGCATTACAAGAGAACCATTTGTCAAGCAGTTGGATTTTGCTTTCTCTTCACTATTCTTCTATTATCAGCGTCATTCTTCATTACAGGTATGAGTGTGTTCTTTCTGGTTGATTTTGGGAATATTGTTCAAGGTCCATACGTTGGACAATTAGTTGAACAATTGTGCTATCCGAAAGGAGATCAGACATTCTGTAGGGGTAGAGTATTGGTCTATCAGAATGAACATACCTATCTATCTGTCGATGAATATCCTAAAGATTCAAATGTTTGGCCACCTTACTCAACCGAAATAAGTGTCTACCTGAATAAGAAAGAAACTGAACTTGCCCTTTTACCTCTCATTAGATACAATCCTATTGGGATTGTAATTTCATCGGCTAGCATTTTTGGATTTGTGTTATTGTTAGTATTGACAATTATTGGAATTGCATTCAGTTTTATTGCATCAAGAAAAAAGAAGAAGGTTAAATATTATGAGAGATCTTCCTCCTCGTGGATTAAATCAAAATCTGAGAGAGCAAAAACAGAAACATCCAACACTACTGCTGCAACTGAAGCAACTGAAAATCAACCAATCTTGGAAGTTACCGCTCATCAGAAATATGATCAATAAAAAGTGTTATTCTTTAGAGAATTCAATTGTATACAAATTAATTTATACAACGAGTTTCTTTTCTAATTTAGTGTTGAATTCTTCACATTGTAACATGGCTGGTGTTTTTCTAGCTGTTGCTGTTGGGAGTAATCTCTTTCTATTGTTGACAAACCATGTTTCTAATTGGTCTTTGGTCATTGAGACTCTTTCAAGTAATTCGTCTTTTTCTTCATCTGATGGGTAAGGATAGTCGGAGTGATTTTGAAGCCATTCAATAAGGAGCTCTTTATCTTTCTTTGAAAAGTTGCTTCTCTTTCTCTTCTTGCTTCCTGAGGCAGTTGAATAATCGTCTTGATCACACATTGTCGAAGAGGTGTCAGATGAAATAATTCTTCCTCTCTTTTTTGTTTCGAACAGGCTCTTAAAATCTGATTCAATCATTTTCAATGTTGAACTTAAATTATTATCGAATTGGTTAAAGTTTGATTCAATATCCGAAAGTGTTGATGAAAACTTGGCTTCCATCAATTTTCTGAACATGGCATCAATTGAGCTCTGGTTTGATTTCAAAAATTGTGTATTGTGATGATGGTTATTATTATTAGTGGTGGTAGTCGAATGATGAAGGGAAGAGGAATGAGAATGGTATGGTTGATTCATTGAATTTGTTGTTGTATGAATGGAAGGCATTGGAGTAACTAGGGAGGATTTGATCATCATTTTGAAAGTGTGAAATTGTACAATGTTAGAGGATGAGGCGATTTATAAATTTATATAAACAACAACTAGATAACAACTAGATTGATTTAGGGATTTAGATAATATGTGGTAGTGATTCGCAGCTATGCAACTTGACAGTATGAGTTGTCAAATCGAGATTTGTATTCTTTTTTTTCGAGTAAGTGTTTGTAGTGAATGTAAAAAAATGGCGCCAAATTTATACTATTATGAAATACTTGTTGGCGCTCAATTTGTAGTGTGAATACAAGTTGGAGTACAACAAGAAATGTCATCTTTCATTGAAATATTTGGTAAAATAGTGTACTTTTTCAACATTCGGGTAGGAACGTTTGATTTACAATTTTATGAAATTTGTTTTGTGATTAAGGCGGGCGCGCCATTTATTTTTCGATGAAATATTGGACTTTTCCAACTTTTCCTATATTGCACTATTTTTTCATTGTTTCATCAATTCCAAAATGAGAAAGATAGGAAGATAATCTACCACGTAAACTTTTCAAAGAAAACATTAAGCAATTTAATCTTTTAATATAATTTTTGACGGTTACATTTCAGGTTGCCTTTCAAAAGGTGTTGTTGTTCGTTTGGCGCCAAAAAGTACCTTAATCTGTTCGTTGCAATAAAACATCTCTGTAAAAAATATCATCATTGCATCAATAGCAACAACAACAAAAGCATCAAACAATTTATCAGTAGTTTTTAAATAAAAATAATAATTATTGGAGGAGGATGATATCATTTAATCAAGGATCAAAGCAACAACACAATGCCTCAAAGGGATTGTGGCATCAAAATTACGATAATAATCCAAAGAGAGGAACATATGCTGTTCTAACCAAAGGAGAATTCTCAACAATAATGAACCAATTAAAAGATGAAAGAGATATGGAGGAAGATAAGAATGAGAGAAAGAAGAGACTTAAAGAACAGTCCGATAGAAGAGCACAAAATTGGGGAAACACAATTGACGCCATTCGAGTAAAGCAAGAGCAAGAAAGAGAAGAACGTAATAGAATTAAGGAAGAAGAACAACAAAGGCTTGAAAGAGAAGAAGCGCTCTACCAAGCTGAAATCAAAAGAAAACAAATAGAGAAATTAAACAAAATGAGAATGCTTGAAGATGATCGTGTCAAGGCAGTTCAAGGAAAGGTTCTGTTGGGTGAGGTTTTGAGGGAAAGAGAACGCCAAATTGAAATTAAAAAGCAAATGGAAGAAATGGAAAAACAAGAAGTTGAATCATGGATGGAAGTTCAAAGAGAACAACTCCAAAAAACAGCTCAAGAAAAACTAGCTCTCTCCCAAAAAGCTAAGGAAAAGGCAAAAGAAATCAGGAAAGATCAAGACACACAAATTGATAGTATCAAGCAAAGACACATGAAACGAATTGAAGAGTTGGAGAAAGAAAAGGAGCAAATGAGATTGCATCTGATTAATCTTTCCAAAGAAGAGGAGGAGAAAAAGAAGAAAAAGGCTGAACAACAATTAGGAGCAACAGCTCAATACAAAAAAGAATTAGAAGAAATCGAGGAAAAGAAGAGGAGACAAGCTGAATACGAAAAAGAGCAGAAACTCAAAAACTTGGAATTTATCCAAGAAAAGGAAGAAAAGGAAACTGAGCAAAAGAGAAGAGAAGAGGAACGTATGAGAGAAAAACTGAGATCCAGACAAAAATTGATCGATAAACAGTCTAAAATGCTCGAGGAAATGAAAGCCAATGAAAAGGAAAGATATGTCAAGCAAGAACAAGAAATGGAAGAAAAACAAAAGGAAGAAGAAGAGAAACAAGAACAACGAAAGAAAGCATTTATGGAAACCGTGGATAACAGCAGGAAACAACAAATGCAATTCAAAAAGCTAGTCTCTGAAAAGGATAAGGAAGTTGACAAGATTATGGCTCAACAAGCAAGAGAAAGATACAAGCAAATGGCGATTGAAGACTTTATTGACAAGAAGAATTCTCAAGAAAGAGCCAGACGTGTGCAAGATTATCAAAAATTGCAAGCAACTGAAAAGGAACAAAAGAGATTGGAAGAAATGAAACAAGTGAGAAAAGAATCCATAATGATGGAGAAAGCCAAACAAAGAGAAGAAAAAATGTTATCCAAGTTTATTCTCGAAAATATGCTTTCAAACACATCAGACGAAACTTTAGATCCAAAACCAGTCTTACTCTACGCAAAGAAAAACAATATTATACTGTAAATAAATGTAAATATGACGTTTATCGTGAAATTTTGATTTTAATTTGAGTTATTCCACTTAAACTTCTTGGTAACTTGAAAACGAGGTATCTCGTTGGTGATTGAGAAAGTAATTGTTGGATGAGGTTATCTTCCGATATTGTTACAAAATTATTATCATCCGAAATCATCCATTCTCCGTGGTCCACTTCCATTAACAATACACAAGATATAATTTTCTGAATTTTAGATAGGGTTTCATTCGAGTGAATTTGAAATTCATTTGTAATATCTATTTTTTGTTTGACATTAATTGTTTCGCATTTGGCCAAAGGTAGAGGAGAAATGACATGTAGACAATAGGAAATTTCAACCGTGACCATGGCTGTTGATGATGATGGTTTGGAGGTGGCCACCCCAGATCCTCCTAATGGTTCCTCATTTGTACTTGTTTGCATTTTTTTTGATCAATTTTTTTATGAAAATTGATTTTGTTTGTTTACAACTTGATTATCTTCCAAAATCAAACTTGTTGGAAAACAATCGATTGAAACAAAATTCATTATTTCATCTAAACAATGATGCACTTTGTAATTACCATTAAAAAAAGGTAAGGAGTAGAAATTCAAACAAGCAGCAAAGATAAAAATAAATGGCTGATGAAAAACCTTTAAAAAAATAAAATTTTATTATTTTTCACGATTAAAAAAATAATCATCAGCAGCGCGGAAGAAGTCATAAACTCCTCTTCATCATTTTGTTGTTTTTTTCATTAATCGCGATTATAGAGTAATTTAATATATGGAGAGAGACGCAATCTTGTTGGCTGTTGGTTTGAATGAAAAGGATATTTTCAATCTTACCAAGAATGAAGCCCTCACAACAAAATTCCTTCGTACCATCACCGAAGTCAACATTCCTTTGGAAAACAAGTCTAGTGAATTTAATTATTCTTGTGGTCCACTCATCTTGAAGTTGATCCAATCCATCCCAGATAATTTGGCTGATAATAGATTAATCATTGCTAAATATATTGCCCAAGGTAAACTCAAGACTGGTGTCCAAGTCGAAGAAGCAATCAAGTATGCTAAAAAGATTGGTACTACACCACTCCCAATTCAAGATTTTGAAGTTGAATGTGGTGTTGGTGCTGATGTCAATGAAGAAAAGGTTACTGAATTAGTTAATGGACAAATTTCAAGCAACAAGCTTTCATATTACACCATTGGAAAAGCCAATGTTGGTAAACTTGTTGGTACTTTGCGTAACGAAATTAAATTATTGAAGTTTGCCGATGGTAACATTATTAAACAAGTTGTTGAAAAGGCCTTCCAAGCATTATCCGAAGAACTGAAGGATACTCCAGTAGAAGAAGCACCAAAGAAAGTAGAAAAGGTTGCTGTTGTTAAAACTGCCACTACCACAGAAAAGGTTGCCACTCAACCACAAAAGAAGACTTATAATTTTGATGCTCGTTTCCTTGAAACTGCTGTCAACCCACCTGAATTATTGGAACAACATAAGAACCAAACTGGTGGTAAAATTATGACACGTTTCCCACCTGAACCAAACGGATTCCTTCACATTGGTCACGCCAAGGCCATGAATTTGTCTTTTGGTTATGCCATGTCAGAAGGTGGTTGCACATATCTTCGTTATGATGACACAAATCCAGAAAAGGAAGAAAAGATTTACTTTGATTCTATTAGAGAAATGATGGAATGGATGGGATTCAAGCCATTTAAGATTACATACACTAGTGATTACATGGATCAAATGTACGATTTTGCTGTTCAATTAATTAAGGAAGGAAAGGCCTATGTTGACTTTTCATCAAAGAAGGAAATTCACGATCAAAGAGAAAATAAGATTGAATCAAAGTACAGAAATACTACTCCAGAAGAAAACTTGAAGAGATTCGAACAAATGAAGATGGGTATTTACGATGAAGGTGCTGCTGTTCTTAGAGTCAAGATTGATATGAGCAGTGACAATTACAACATGAGAGATTTCGTTGCTTATCGTATCAAATATGTTGCTCACCCACATCAAGGAAACAAATGGTGTATTTATCCAACTTATGATTTCTCTCACTGTATTGTTGACTCTTTGGAAAATATTACTCACTCTTTGTGTACATTGGAATTTGAAAACAGACGTGACTCTTACTATTGGTTATTGGCTACTTTGAAATTATATAGACCTCACGTTTATGAATTCAGTAGATTGAATATTACAACTGCTTTGCTTTCCAAGCGTAAGGTTTTGAAGTTGGTTAAGGAAAAGATTATTCGTTCTTGGGACGATCCAAGAGTTTTGACTTTGGCTGGTTTGAGAAGAAGAGGTTACACACCAGAAGGTATCAAATCATTCTGTGATGATATTGGTGTTACTCGTGTTGAAAATTTGATTCCAATTGAAAGATTGGAACAATCCCTCCGTACTGATCTCGATGAACGTGTTAACCGTGTCTTTGCTGTTTTGGAACCACTTAAGGTTGTTTTGACTAACTATGATGCTAACAAGGTTGAACATGTTGAAGCTAAGAATCACCCTAAGCTTGCCGAAAGAGGATCTCGTCAATTGCCACTCTCCAGAGTTCTCTACATTGAAAGCTCTGACTTTAGAGAAGTTGACTCTGAAGATTACTATGGTTTGGCTCCAAATAAGAGCGTTGGTTTGAGATATGCTCCATGTAACATTCATTGTGAAAAGGTTATTAAGGATGAAAATGGTAAGATTGTTGAATTGCATTGTACTGCCGATTTTGACAAGAAGGAAAAGCCAAAGACATATATTCACTGGTTGTCTCAATCTGCTCCTGGTGTTGATCCAATGAAGGCTGAAGTCAGACTCTATGAAAAGTTGTTCACTTGTGACGATTTGGATGAAGTTGGTGATGAATGGTTGAACTATATTAATCCAAACTCTGAAATTATTAAGCCAAACGCATTTGTTGACCCATATTTCCAAGATGCTAAGAACCGTGCCGTCTATGAAAAGTACCAATTCGAAAGAGTTGGCTTCTTTGTTGTTGATCAAGACACAACTAATGATCAATTAGTGTTTAACAGATCTGTGACTTTGAAGGTTGATAACAAGTTCAAGAGCAAGTAAATTCAAAATAATTTTATTTATCCAAACAAATCTGCAAGTATTTCACAATTATCTACATATTCTCTTCTATTCTTTGGTCTCCTTCTATTCCACTTTTGCTTTTCTGAATCTGATGATGGCAATCTATCATAATACTTTTGTTCCTCACATCTTCGGTTCAAGTAAGTTCTATAATCTGTCAGAACCTTTGTTCTATACCTCGTTTGAATTGAATCACCATATGCTTTAATCACTTCATGAGGGAAGAAGATCGGTATTTGATGTTTGTCACGTTTGAAGGGTGGTGTATACTCCATTGATCGTTCCACAGTATAAGTACTGTGTTTTTCAAAGTGATAATATCCATTTGCATAAAACTCTGAATGGGCATTTGTTGGTCTTTGTGTAAATAGACCAGAAAGTAAAGTAGGAGCCATAGAAACGAAAAGAATGAAGAAAATGAAAACCATTTGAATACATCCGAAAGAGAAGGTTGTTTGTGGTACACTTTGATCGTCATCATGATCATGATGTTGAGCTCTTTGTGCTTGTCTATATCTTCTCATATTAGGATGAGACATGTAGATATTTCTACCCCCTCCTCCAAACATTTGTGAAAATAAATCAAAGAATATTTCGTCATCATTGAAGCCATTAGTATAATAAGCTCCATTTAATCCGCCACCTCCTCCTCCATTGAATCTTCTGAACATTCTTTCTTGTTGGTCCATCCCAATTTTCTGTTTATCTTCAGTTCCGTAAGTGTCAAATAATTTTCGTTTTTCTTCGTCACTCAAACACATATATGCACCACCAATAATTTTGAAAGCTTCTGTGGCTTCTGGTACAGTATTTCTATCAGGGTGAAATTTCAAAGCTAATTTTCTATATGCCTTTTTAATTTCATCCTTGGTTGCCTTCTTGTCAACTCCCAAAACTTTGTAGTAATCGTCCTTGTAGGAAATTATTTTAAGAACTTCATCTTTTTGTTCTTTTGTATATGTTGGAGATGAATCATTACCACTTTCATTACCTGATGATGAAGAAGATTCTTGATTATTACTTCTTGAAGATGATGGAGTTGTTGATGAACTGCTGCTACTAGCAGCACTTGATTGATGATGAGGACCATGTTGATGTTTTTTCGTTAAAACATATCCAAGTAAATCATCAATTGATTTTAAATTTTTATCAAATCCGTGATGAGAGGGATTTACATCTTCATACAACTTCTTGGCCTTATTTATCAATCGAATTGCTTTATCATAACAAGCCTCGGGATGAGATGAATTAGAAGCATCGGTAATTGATTCTTTTGCCATATGCAAACATTGAATGGCAGAGTCCTTGTTTGCTTCCATTATTCTTGTATGTATTATTATCTATATAATAAATTATTAAATTTCAAAAAAGGTTTCAATGATGGATATCAAAAAAGCATCAAAATGTGAATCTTTCGGGTGCTGTGATGAATTTTTTTTGATTTTTTAATTTAAAATTTAATTCAAAGCTTTAATATTGAATTGGTTGTATTCTTGATGAGCACACTTTTCAATAATAAGCTTAGCTCTTTGACACAAACCAATTCATATAAACAGGTTCTACGTAACTAAAAAATAAACCATTGATTCTATCGATATACCAATTTGCGTCTGTTGAGCAATTTTGTGCACCGAAATGACGTCTAATAAATTTTGTAAGGTCTTGAAACCTATCTTTTGGCAAGTATTTATCATGAAATAGACATGCTGCATCAAGAGCATCTATTGGAAGCAGTGTTGAGTTGGTACCTGGGCCGCCATAGTTTCCGTACCAAAATAGTTTTGTAACTTCACCTTTTGGGGTCTTGAGAAGTGTGTCGAGAAACGCACGAATATTGGTTGCAGAAATATCTATTCCCCTCTTTCCGTCTTGCACAATGGCAAAGTACCCGCACAAATAATTAATATCATCATGATTATACCTGTGTGAATGTTGGATATAATTTAAAATCTCTGCAATTTTCATTTCTGTTGTTTTTTTAAGCTTTAGTTTAAACAAACAATCTATTTAAAATCCACAAGGTGCCATTGAGTTTCCATTCCACAATCAATTTAGTAAATGAAAGCTTAATGGGGCTGTGACATCACTGAAGTAATCATCGATTATTTTAATGTCACTCACGCAATCACCATCCAGGGACGTGATTTTCTCAACTTATAGTGTTACTGATTACAATTTCTTAATTTTCGCCCAATTCAACCATTTATAGAATCTCCATTTTTTCAAGTCAAATCATCAATCGTGATTGTGCTCATATCACTGTTGGTGGTGTGCAAATCTCACAAACTTTGTGCAATTTAAAAATTGCTTTCAAGTGTGGGAGCCAATATTCATCTCTATTACAGCTTTAATGGTGCACCAACAACTTGGGTAATGGTGTGAGAAGGAACAATTCTACTCAACACTGTAATTATTGGTATATTGGTGTATAGTCAAATAGGTATTGGTACCAATAATTGAACACAGGTTTGTTGATGGGAAGAAGTGTAGTTCTACAAGTTTCAAAGTGCTGAGTCAAGAAGTGGTGATACATTTTCTTTTTTTTTAATTTTTTTTTAAATAAGTTGTCATTCTGTCAACCGTCTATGTTGTTTACAATGGTTTTTTTTCACAGCCCATTTTCGGACTTTCCATCATGTGATAAAATTTTACAACAGCTGTTTTTGGTCCATCCAACTAAAATATCTATTAAAGTTACAATAATCAGTTTCTGTTATAAATTTGTATTCTATTATTAAATTATTAATGGTCAATTTCTAATACAAGTTTCTGTAAGATGATTGAGAAAGATTTTTACTCATTTATTATTGGAATAATTTTGTAATTTTCTTGCTTATTCCTTCCAAATATTGACTCCCCATCTTAATAGCTGGAACAATTGCATTCTGATCCATTCCCTTCTTGGTACAATATCCATATAAACCTGTGTGCATGGATTGTGTAAATAGTTGTGCTTGTCTTTCAAGCATGCTTCCATATTGAACTTTGGGTTCAACTTCACCTTGAACTGGACATTCATTCTCACAACACTCAAATTGTCTCTTTGAAGTTGAAAAATTAGTGAAAATAGTTTGGGAGTCCTCGGATCTGTGTGAGCTACTGCTATTGTAACCACTTCTTCTACCACCACTAATTTTGAGTTTAATGGAACCTTTTGGCATTTGACAGTTTTTTTTATTGTTATGAATTGTGACAATAGCTCAGCATGAAGACTTTATTTTTAAAAATCGCATACAAAATGATTGAGTGACCTTGTAAAATTTTATTAGAAAGTCAGTTCCAATCATTCGAATAACACTCGAGCTCATTTCAATCAAACTGCAATTTTTCAATTTCCTTTTCCAAATCGAAATTTTCTTCTTTCTTTTCTTCTTTCTTTTCTGAGCCAGAAGCACGAGTCAAAAGTGCTGACATCAAACTACTTCTCAACAATTCTAATTTTTTTCTTCTCTTCTCAACCATTACCTTGGTTTGTAACTCTACTTTTTTCTTATCTTTTGCTTTCATCAATAATTCGAAATGATTCGAATACTTTTCATGAAGATTCTTTTCAGTTTGATCATTTGCTAATGCTTTGGTTTGCTCCATAATGTTTGGATCATCCAGAACTCGAGCATAATTGACTGATAATTTCTGCCAAAAGTATTCACTTTCGTCCAATTGTTGTTGAATCGTCTTGCTCAAAGAAAGAACCTTTCCGAGATGTTTAATTGATAAAAAGGTGAATATTTCTAATTGAACAACTTGAGGTAAATCGTGCCAACTGCTTTCTGCCATTTTTTTTGATCTTCCAGCAAATGTATATTTCTAATACGCATTCATTCGTGGGAAAACATTGTGAGAATAGAACAGTTCAAAGAAACTGAGAAGAGAAAGAGAGAATCAATTGAAGAAACTGATATTTCTAAAAGAGTTCAACAGTAGAAGTTTAAATTCATTTCACTCTTTTGATCTAAATCTTATTTTCAATTTGGTTTTCTAATGAACTACTTCTTTACGTCCCAAGTCCAATTAATGGGAAATATTCAAATTTCATTAAAGGAAAGTATCTCATGTCAATTCAGGTAATGGTTTGAAATAAAAGGCATAAACCAATAATCCAATAAGAAAGTTGTAAAATAATTGAGTGATTGATTAGTGCTCTATTGTAATTGGCATTTGGATCAAAGGGAGAAAATGTTACATTTCCAATAACATTTACAATAAAGGGATTGTAATGTGAAATATTTGTGTAAACTGTCAAACTATTCATTGAGCCACATTTAACATCTCTTCCATAACTGATAATTCCAACCAATGCAAAATCAAAAAGTCCTTCAAATCTAAATAATGGTCCTCCACTATCTCCAATACCTCAATCCTATATTCGAAACTCAATTCAACAATTCAACTTACAAGTATCTGCACCACCTCCATCGCCAGCACATAATTGATTTGGAGAATTAGCTCTCAATCCCATTCCATTACAATTCAACAATGAAGTGAGTGGAATTCTTGCTCTTCTTAATTTGTTTGAAAATGAAGTTTGTTGTTCATTGTAAAATCCCCATCCAACTGCAATCAATTTAAATCCATTAGGTATAGTTTCTGATTCTAAGAATGCTATACGAGTGGTTGAGTTGTTGATTTCCAATTCATTAATTGTTTTCACAATGGCAATATCATTTCGGTTAGTTTCTAATGTGAAATTTGGATGAATAAACAGATCAGAAATGATAATTTCCAATAAATCATTAGAAGATAAATCGGAACTTCCATATCTAATCCTCAATCTTTCTATAGAAATTAGCTCTCCTTTCGAATAGAAACAATGAGCTAGCATTTACAAATTCCAATTAATTTTAATAAATTCTTCAAATTACCTGCTGTTAGAATGTGTTGCTTAGAAATAATAGATCCTCCACAAAAGTGATTAAATTCTCCCGAATCAAATCTATATTGAATGGAAACCATAAACGGAAATTCAACATTTCCAGAAATTTTACCACCTCCAATGGCAATTGATTGTATAGAGTTTTCACATAGTTGCAATATGACGAGAAGCGTGGGGAGGAGCAGGGCAAATATCACACCTTCAACATGTTTCGACATTTTTTGTGGATTTTTCAAACTCCCAAGATATTTGACACACCAATTCCAAATCCACAGGTATTAAACCTTTTTCTTAAATATTTAACTTTACGAATAGTATGGGAGTTATGTTAATAAAGAATGCTTGATGGATTGCAACTCTTTTTCGTAATATGAACTTGTGGAAAAAGACGAAGGATTTGAAAACAAATTTGGAAATTTGTGAAAATATTTCCAAATGTTGAGCATTCTTAAAGATATAATTTGATTCCTTACATAAAAATTCCCACTGTTTTAATATCCATTCCTTATCAACTGGATTTCTATAATCAATCAAGAATTGAGTGATGGCTTGATTAATATTTGAAAGGTGGCTCATTACAAAAAATAGAATTGTAACAAGTTGTGTCATTACAAACGAAAGTGCATAAATATCATGAGCTTTTGTGAATGAAATGGTTGGAATAGTTTCATTCTCAAAGAATTCATCATGATCTTGAGGTTTGTGTGTGCAGAGAGGAAAATATTCGTCTGATATCAAATTCTGACATTCTAATCTAGACGAATTAAAATCAATTAGGACTCCCACAAAATATGGAGATTCATCCAGTTTAAGAATCGATGAAAATTCATCAGTTATACGAGTGAAGGATCAGTATCATTCTATCTTCTATGCACCATCTCCATCTTCATCTTCTTCATAATATTCATATGCACCATCTCCATCTTCTTTGATTCCTAGTTGCAGGCAAATATCAGCTAGTTTTTCTTTCTTATTTTTTTTGCTTTTATCCGGCACCAGATAAGCACACAGATCACTTGGTAAGATTTTGTTAAGGATCGAAACATCAGAATTTGTAACAGCCTTCTCCAACTGCTGCTTCATGAAATGCATGATTTCCTCCAGTAACTCATTGGCAGTAGTTTGCGCCATTTTTTTAATTCATATTAAAAGAATAGCATGCCATTGGGAAAGTTTTGATCAAGTTTTTGTCATAATTAAAAAAAAATGATTAAAGATGGAATTTTTCCGTTCATTCAAGAGGACTACATGTCGGAATGTAGAAAACTTGACTCTTTGAATGATTTACGTAGAAATTTTGATGAAGTAAAGATGATTGTCCGAACTAATTATTCACTAGTTTCCATTTTCTGGAAAGACCGTCATAAAGAAACTAACAAAATATTGTCAAGTCATTTTGATTTTGATGATGATTTATCATATTATACTGGTTCTAAATTATTTGTATTTGATGAGCGGGATCATGATGACGAAGATGTAATTTGTATCAAGACCATGCTGATGATTTATCATTACTTTATAGTTTCACGTGAGACAATGACAAGAATTAGATCAGAGGCTTTTGTTCCATTTCTTTATTATGTTGAAGAGAATGTATTGAAGGAAGTGTTTGATTGTGCCAAGAAATTGAAAAAGGAGGCATATAATGGACAGGTGAGACAATTCGAAACTGGAATTGGAATTTTGGAGGCTTGGCAGAAAATTGTTTTACATTTATATACTAAATTACAAGTTGACATTTTCAGTTATCGATATTTACCTATTTCGGATATGGAAAAATATTACAATTCATGTTTTGTAATGCTGACTACGTTGAAATATATGAAGGAAAAGAAGGTCAAGTATTTGAAGGAAAACAATGACCAAAATTGGAAACAAGAGAACCAACCTTTAATGGGTTCTAATATTTCGTTTTGGCCTCCATTCCTTAAAGATATCTTTTCAATTGAAATCGATGAATTGGATGAATTAAGATCAAAAATTTTAAACTGTATTCCAATTTACATTGAATTAATTTATAAACTTACTGGGCTAAGCTTGGAGGATGATACAGAGGATTTAAAAGTAGATGCAACGAAAATGTTAACTCTTGCAAAACTAGCAAATACTGACGACACAAGGTGGAGTCATTTGTTTTCCTTAATGAAGAAAGATTACGAAGAAGTTAAGGATATGGAAGCTTCGAATATTACGAACGAACAATCTGAAAACTTTGGAGATCATGTGTACATTGTTAAAGGCAAAATAATGAACACTCTTGGATTTGTATTGATGGAAAAGGAGTACGAAGACCAGGATGAACTGATAATTAGGCATGATATTCTCTTACGTGTTTCAGTACTTCTACAATTTAAAGATTTAATAATTGAAAACTTGAAGAGAAACGAAATTAAAACACAATACGAAGGACTTTTGAGAGAGTCAGCTAATATCATTTCATTACCTGCTGTATGCCTTGATGTGGACAAGTTGGAAGAAATACCAGAAGAGTTTAAACAGATGATTTCTTGCATTTTAGAAATATGGAAAAATTCTTTATTCTCTAGCAATAGAATCATCAGAAGTTCTGCTAATAGGACTATTGCCCGTTACTTCCTCGAAAAAGAGAAGTGCTCTGATGATTTACTGGGAACAATAATCAATGCTGGCCAAGCCAATATCACAAATATCAAGGAATATTGTGAAATGCTGGAAAATGTTAGTTGCTGCTTTGATGTCAATAATATGAACGGTTCAATGTTGGAGAGATTTAGACAGCTTATCAGCAATCTGTTTGAAACCATAATAATGAGCGACACAATCGAATACTTGAAAGATATGCAAGATTTAAGTGATGAAGAAAAATTAGAAACACACAAAGAAAATGTTATAGAATGCTTTGACATGATTGAGACATTATTTGGATTTATTAATGATAATATTAAATTTGAAAAGATTCTTTTGGTTATTAAGAAAAAGACTGAGGAAATATTTGAGAAAGATGAGTTTAAGCTAAATGACGAATTAATATTATCAACCACCAAAGCCATGGCCAAAATAATCAAAGAAACAGATCTAAACGCATTGTCGAGAGTTTTTGAACAGTTTGATTTTTATCCATTCCTTACCAAGTTCATTAGAATTGTAATTTCAAAAAAGAAAGTAGATACTGCTATGAGCAATACACTAGCTGATATTGGATCATTAGCTGTCCTAATTGAAAATCTTTACGAGAAGGGATTATTGATTCATTGTCCATTTGATGTGAATGAAATTCAATCAGAAGAAAAGAAGGATTTTCTCTATGATTACTTGTTTAACGAACTTATTGAGGCATCCATTCCATCAGAAGCCCTGCTCACCCATTTATCACTCATTATCCCATCATTTCCAAGTATTGTTCAGAGTTTACAGCTTTCCGCTTCGGCTTTGAGTTCAATCATTCTCAATGAAATTGTACAAAATGGAGGAGAGCAATTACTCTCTCATGTAACTGATGAACATTTTGAAACTGCTCATTTGGCATTGATGAAATTATCAAACATTGACCTATTCGAGGAGGTATTGATTGCTATATTATTATTAACAAGAAATCGTAGCTTTGCAATTAGTCTATATGACTTTCTGCCAAACCTTTTAGTCTATCCCTTCAAAGCTACAGTTCCAAAGGAAAAGCAATTTCTCATCTTTGGCTGTATTTTTGAGTTTGTAGAATACTTGTTTGATACCGATTCACTGGATGTTGAAGATCATGATTTTACAAATGTTTTATTTATTCTGAGACATCTAGATCAGTTCCCTATCTCTGTTAAAATTCAAGCTCAGAGAGTTATTAGAAAAATAGAAACATTGGAATCGAGCTACTCATCTGATAGTGATACTAGTGATAGTAGCTATAGTAGTGATGAATAATACTTTAAACTGAAAATTAAAATAGGTTAAATAGCTATTATCATATTGATTTGGCTAACACAAAATTGATCTTTCACACAACCATTGGTCACTCTAATCATCTTAGCAATAAATTCAAAAATGTTTACTTTAAGAATAAAATCAGATACCGACAATGGGGCTCGAACCCACGACCCCAGGATTAGAAGTCCTGTGCTCTATCCAACTGAGCTATGACGGCTTTACATTATAATGTATACTAGCACCAAGTAATATTCGCGAATTTTGTTAAATCTCAATTCATTTCACATTAAGTATTGGAAAGTTTCAGGTTTAGATTGTTTGGAGTAAGAACATGATAGATAAAATCCATCATTCAATTCACACATGATATGTTTCATATGCACTGTGGAATTCCACATCAAATTTTGAAAAAATAGCCAAAAAACAAAACTGCAGAGATCACTTCCGGGTTTTTTACAGCAATCACCTTCCATGACCCTAGCCTGCAGCTTCTCCTCAAAGTGATGTGTTTTAATTGCAGTGTGATTGCTGAGAAAAGTGATCATTGGTACAGCATGTGTAAAATTGTTTGAAAAAAATTCTTGTAACTTTTGGTTAGAATCTATAATGTAATAAAACAATTAATTCAATATCCAACACTTGTGAGCGACCACTTCTGAGTCTTCCCCAAACATCTAACCAGAACACCAGTTGTTTCCTGTATTGAATTAGGATTACTTGATAAAAAGTGATTTTAACAGCTGGAGATAATGAGTATGTTTGAGATTTCAATGTCAAAGACCATACAGAAGAATGAGGATGACCACATGACAAATGAAAGTGAAAAGCACATTATATTATTTCCAAAATTGTACACAAAATTGAAGAGTTTGATTGTAACATTACAGTAAGTCACTGGTCTTTATCCGAATCTTAACTGTAGTATTACAATAAATTCTCTCAATCTTACAATGGACAACAAGTCAATGCAGTCCATGGCATTCGTTTAGAAAGTGCATCTCAAACATCTACAGTTAATCAGCTAGTAAAAAGCTCAACCTCGTCGCTATGTTGTCCATCAAACGTTACGCATCTTTTCAGAAGATCTTCACATTTACAATGAGCATTTTACCTTTCAACCCTTCATGTTATCCAAACATGTCATGTGCCAATATTCATCATGGAGAATAAATTAGAGAGCCATCTCAACCGATAAAAACAAATCCCAAAAAAATGTTAAACAAATCAATTCTTGTAATTCTCCTCATTTCTCTCATTCTCTGTGTCTCTACCACATCTGTCACAGCTCAAACCTGCAAGAATGCAATTGTTGCCTTTGATCCAAGTCCATGTTCCTCATGCACCACTTGTACAGGTGTAACTAAATCATGTTGTAGTGTAATTCAAGATACAGCAGCTTCTATCGTTGTTAGTGCTCTCACACTTCTCAAAGCTTCAGAGTCATGTGTCATGTATATGAAAATGTATTCATGTGCTGTTTGTGATGTAAATAATGCTAAATATGCCAGCTCTTCTGGTTCAATTACTGTTTGTCGTTCATATTGTCAAAAGGTTAAGGATGCTTGTGGAACATCTTCTACTAATTTCAAAGATTGTTCATCCTATCCTGAAACTAATTGTTGGAATAGTGCTCCATTGAGTGGAAAGGTCAATTGGGTCTTGTTTGCTCTTGCTGCCATTGTTGCTACTTTCATGTTTTAAATTATTTCATCATCATGGAAAAATAAATTATCACAATTAAAAATCATATGATTGAAAGGTGAATCTCACAACTGTTGGTTGATCGGAGTGAAAGAAATAATTAAATTTTCAAAATTGTGCCAGAAATGGTGGAACACTACAAACTACACACCTCATAAAGATACTAAAGCAAGAAATGAGCTAAAACAAAAAATTAGTGTGAAACAAAAAACATGTGCGACGAGAAAAGCAAGCCAAAAAGAATCGTTTCCTAATCCTTGCTTTGGGTGCGAATAGATTGTAGGGCTGTTTATTTTTCCATCATTCTAATATACTTATTGATACGTCTCTCACTTAATCTACAATCTGTATTTATAATTGAAAACATTTCTTCCACATCCAATGTTTCGAATTGATTGGTGGCTGTAGATAAATGAGTTAAGAAATACATAACTCGTTCATAGTCAGCAGAAAGTAATTCCTTTTGGTAATAGATCAATATTCCCATTGTGCAAGAATACATGTAAAGTCTACCATGAACTAGATAACCATCCCAAATTCTTGCAACCACATCAAGTGGAAGAGATTTACTAAACAATGTAAGGAACCAGTCTATTATAATTACTGCAAATTCAACTCCCAAATCCACAACCAAGTGCTTGTAAAGTTGTGCGTGATGTTCTCTTAATAGTATTCGTACAAATTTCACATTCTTATCAATATAATCAGTGTTCATAGTAAAAAATGGAATGAAATGATTGCTGGTATAGAGTGTATGATAATTGGAAGTGAATTCTGCAGTTCTCTTCTTTGGTCCAAACAAAATTGAAGACACCACTGATGCAGCAGAAGCAGAAGATGTAGTGGCAGAAGATGAAGCAGATCCTGCTGGTGTTCCAACTAAACTCATAGCTAGAGGGTTAGAATTACATTTTGATCTATGTAACAAGTTACAAAAACAAACAAATGCATCATATTCATCCATATAAAGTAATAATGTTGCTACCATATAACTCATTCCTTGTACGTAGCCAATATCTGGTCTAAACTTTGAATAACATTCCAAAATTGTTTTAAATGGTTGATAGTATGGACCATCAGGATATTGGAAAAATTGGAGAGCAGGGAAAGTTCTTGATAAATCCACAGAAATTAGATCAATACTTGAACATTGTCTTTCCATAGTTGAAGGTTGATTTGTCTTATCTTTCAGAATTTCATATAGACCAGGAGTAATTTGTAACTCATTTCCTAGAGAAGCCACCCACATTTTACTTCTCAAAGGACTTGGAATACCATTCTTATACCACTTCTTATACATGGTTTTATCAATGCAACCATATTTTTCAATATGTGGTAGTATTGTATTATGCCAATAATCTAAATTTGATTGAATTAATTGTTCTTTTGCTTTTTCTTTCCTTTTCCTTTCCTTTTCTTTCATAGATTGTTCAATTAATTGTTTTTGTAATTTAATATTTTGTTGAATCATATCAATGGTAATATCACCATTCTCAGGTGTTCTTAGGCTTGATCTTTTTGGTTCTACTGAAGACGATGATGATGAAGATAAATTATTTGTCTGATGAATAGCCCCTATAGAAAGGGATGACGATGTCTCTGAATTTGATGAATGAGTGGATTGGCTCGTAATTGAATCACTCCTAGAACGAATATCACTCGTTGAGCTGCTTGTAAAGATGGCTCTCTGTTCGGAAGGAGGTGGAACAATTTCATCTTGATAATTATTATTATTATTCAAATGATGATGTTCTTCAACTTCCTTTTCATCAACGTTAGAAGATGGTTCGGAATGAGCTTCATGAAGTACACTCTCCTTGTTATCCAGAGTGAGAGAAGATTGATAATTTAATTCAATCTCATCCAGGTTATCATCATCATCTCCATTAGAAATAACATCACCAATGGTTGGTCCAACAATAACACCATTCTGATGGTGATGTAGATCCTCAAGGTCTGCCATTTTGTTTGTGTGATAATGCAAGATGTGGTGTGCACTATTTTTTAAAAGTTACCGTTGATTTTTTTAAAAGGATTCATCACCCGATTTATGATATTGAGCAAACAAACTTACTGTTTATTTACCAAGATATCCTATGTAATGGATTACTTCTCTCTTCAAGATCGAGAGTTTTTTACGACAGTAGTATGATGTATTATGAAACGAGTATCTCTTTGAGTGCTTTATTATTGGAATAGGGTGTTGTATTTGATGGAGGAGGTACTTTGGGAAGAGCTACTATTACTGCTGATTGAATCTTGAAGGGTGGAGGATGAGGTCATGTTGTGGTGGCTTGTTCGATATTTGGAGGTACTGCCTGTCAGTTCTTGAACTTGTTTTTTCAATTGTCTGTTTTCTTCTAGAAGAGTTTCAACGAGGGAGGTCTGTTCGAAATTTGGTTGATAGAGAGGTGTTGGACTCTTTTGAAAAGTTGGTGCTGATGTTTGTTTCATCATGTTTCTAATGCTCTTCCTGCTGGCCTCGTGATGCTCATTGATCATCAAGTGTAATTTTCGTTCTTGTTCGTAGTGTCTTAATCGCTCCTCATTCAATGTATCCTCATATTTCTTCACATCCATTTCCAGTTTATCAATTATTAATCGAATATCTCGTGGGCTCAGTTTTGAATATTTATCATCTACTGTTTTTCCAAAATAATTATTCCACTCCTCACAAACCTTATTCAAGTGAACATTCTGCTCTCGTTGTTTGCTATATTCCACTTCGAAATCCCTTTGTATAATGTTTGTTAATTTAATAATTTCATTCGCCATTTCCACCATCATTCTGTAGGCTCTAGTTTTTTCACTGTATTTTCCCTCACACTTCTCTACGTAAAAGTTACACACTTTGATGATATCATCACAGGTTGCTTTTGGTAGTGATCGGAAACTCACTCCACTCGATAAAGGGTTAACTCTAGGGATTGTTTTAATACAATCATTTTGTATTGTGCTTCTTGTTGGAATCTCTGGTTTACTAGTTGTATTGTTAGCATGCTCGTTTCTATGATCACATTTTGTACATTGTTTTAATAAAAGAGAATGATAGAGTGATAGCTGTGACTCATCAAATCCCTTCGGAAAAGTTGGAAAATTGAATTGAAGGTTTTCCTCTTCCCTTGTTGTATTCTTAGAATTATTAAAATTATTAAGAGTTGTTGTTATTGTATTGCTCTTCAACATATTTTCTTTCCTATTTCTCATGATACTACAACAATAAATTTGCCTCCAAAATCGTTAAGGCAATATCACAGTTTTTTTTGTACAAAATTTTGGCGCTCAAAATCAAAATCACAAAAATGTACTGAAGAAAACCTTAAAAAAATTACCGTTGCTGGAACTCTGAGAAGCAACAACAAGTGCTGCATGAAAACTTCATCACTCTAAAACCCCCAGTTTTGTTTCGGGTTTTATCGTTCATCATTAAATTGAAATGATACAATCCATATGACCAGTAAGAGAAGACCATATTTAAAAACAAGCCAGGCCAGGGCTTCAACAGCAGATTCAGATTTAAAGACTGCACCGAGATTGGCCCACTCCAGCACAGCAACGAAGAGAAATTGGATGTTTGATGAACCCAAAAGGGATACATTGACTCCAAGGAAGTCGATGTTTCTTAATGTCAACATTGATCCAACAAATTCCTCTACCGAGCAGCATCAACCTCCACCAAAAATTCCAAAGGAATTGAAAATTGATGTTCCTAAGGATGAGGATACATATGTATATAGAAATCCTTATGCAAGGAAAAACATAACAATAACCATCGAGAAGAATCCTGGTCTAAAGAAGACTGTATTCAAAAAAGTTGCTACACCAAAATATCCCAGAAGTCCCTTATTTAATAATTCACCTTCCAAATACTCTGTTGATTCTCCAACTTCAAGGGGGAACAGACTTTCTCCTCTAAAGTTTGGACAACAAAAAAGAGGTAACAAAACAATACTTAAGGAACCACTCTCGGACGAAAGCAGGGGAAAGGAAAGGAAATCAGTTCAATTTAACGAGAGAGTGTACATTACATTTGATGATGACGAAAATGACAAGGACTATCAGCATTTTCTGAATCAGAGGACAAATTTCCTTTATTCACATTCACCAGAACCTAACAACTTTGATGACCCTTACACGAGACCACTTTATTTAAGAGCTCCAAAGAGAAAAACTCAAGGAGAGACACATATTAAAAGAGAGTATTTGACAACTCTCAGATTACTTGGATTTGATGATATAGACAATAATATTGATCTGGAGACGTTATCCATCTCGTACGAAAGAAGAGAAAATGACTTTAGATTCATTGATCCATCACTCAACTCTCATAACAAACATATCGTACATATGCTAAGACCGAGTGAGTATGTTAAAGATGCACTGGAGGAAAGGAAGAACTACGTTGAACCAGTTCTTCCTGACTTGGAAAAATTGAAAATGGCAAGATTGAAAGGAGAAATAAGGAGAAGAAATGTTGATTTATCCTATCTTAATAAGAGCTATGAACAATACGAATACCTTAAATCACTGCCAGAGGATCAACACACAGTCAGAGGAACTGCAGAGAGTTTACCACAATCTCAACAAAACGAGGAAATCTCTTCTGCCAGGGATGCTGAGCTTAGAGATGGTTTAGTGACATACTTTTTAAATGAAGAGAAAATACAAAAGGAAAAGATTATGAGCCAAGAGGAAAGAGTAACCTATGATGCAAAACAGATTAATCTGTTGAGTAATGAATTAATGAAAGACATCCCACTGCAAACAGGAATGACAATAGCCAGAATCTTTGCAAACCCTCATCAAGCAGATAGAATCAGTAGAGAACAATATATATCCAGAGCAAGAAAGTACAAGACCGAAATGAGAAAGAAAAAGCAAAGAGAGCAAGATGAATTTGAAAAGACTATTGCTAGCATAAGACAAGATGAATAGAATGTCAACCAATAGGTTAATCCGATTATTAATACTAATTCAAGTCCCAACATAGAATCCGAGTTTAAATTCATTATTTAAATCACCCTTTTAATAAATTATTTAATGATGATGAGTTTCCTTGTATACGAATTCAACAATTTGTGGGACAGATTGAAGTTGGAAAGCAACGTCATCATTAATTTCAAGAACAAATTCATTTTCAACTTCATGAATAATTTCAGCAGAGTCCAAAGAATCCAAACCTAAATCTTTCACTAAATGAGAAGTACCTGTTGGTGTTGTTTTTATATTATCGTGTTTAGTAAGAATTTCGATGACCTTTTGTTCAATGACATTCTTTGGATAGGATGGAGAGTTACTGTAGAATCTAGTTTGGTTGATGATGAGAGGAGTGGAAATTTGATGATGAATACCACGAGAGGCACGGGCAAGTCTGTTCAACATTTTTTTAAATTTTTATTTTTAAAAAATATAATGATGATTTGCTTGTGAAGATGAAGAATGGCTTGATGTTTAGCATAGGCTTTGAAAATTAGTTCCTCTCTATAATTTATTTCTTTGTATTTTCTAATAGTCTAGTATGTGTATGAAGAGGAATATAATTTCGGAACAAGCAATTTTAAAAAAATGTCGATACCAAAGGAAAACGATAAACAGTACAAGGCTGAGATTGCTCAGACGAGAAACTTTCTTCGAGCACTCGGAGATCACAACAAGTGTAAATTAATGATGGAAAAACATGATGGTATTAAGAATTTACCTTATGAATTCAAGATGAAATTTAATTGGTCTTGTTTATTCTTGATGGAAGCGGAAAGACAAAAAGAAAAGGAAAATTGTTTAACAAACATAAACTTGATTCAGGGAAATTCTTTCAATGTACAAAATGATGAAATTGATAGTACTTTAGCTAAAATTGATAATTGCTTTGAAAGTGATTCCTCAATATTGGATGGAACTACACGGACAAATGAGAATTTTGTTAGAAATGTGAGAGGCAGTAGGTTCAGAGATTTTATGCCACAATTTTCTAATCGTATGAGGGAATGGAAAGCAGCCAATAAGGGATCTTACCAAGATGTGAACAATCAGGAAGAGTTGGAAACCATGTTGGGTATCTCTATTCCTGATGTGAAGAAGAGATTGTTAAACTGTTTAGAATCTAAACCTAGAGCAAACAAGGACCAAGATCTGATATCAATGTCAAATGAGTTTTGTTTAGCCTCTTCACAGGAATATTTCTATAAGGCATTGATGATTTCTTGCCAGAGAAAAGTAGCTGACTGCGCAGAGAAAGTGAATAGAAACCTTTTAGAGAATGAAAAAGTAGGCTTACTCTTTGATTGTGTAGATGAAGTTCGCTCCCAAAACTCAACTTGTGTTACTCTAGGATTAAAAGAGATGGAGAAGACAATAAGGGAGTCTTTTAAACAAAAGTAATTATCAATTGATAGTCAGTAATTGATAAAACAGACAACTTGGTTAATATTCATCAGAGCCCATCTTGTTAAAGAACTCAAGGAAATGCCTCTCAGAGAGGTAATATTACATCTCTGTTACATCTCTGAGTGTTCCTTCTATTTATGGTAAGGCAAAACAATTGTTTGTAGATCTGCAAAACGTTTCAACAGAAGGGCTCATAATATGAGTGTATGATTGTTACGCTTTCACAAATCAAAAAACATGTTCAATTGCTTTGTTATGATTGTTGTGGTTGCCTTCTTACTGCTTTTAATGTCAAATGTACAATCATCACAAAATTATTACTATTACACTTCACTCAACACAACCGCAAACAACAAACCTCTCTACTACAGTCCCAATGCTTTCTTGGAACCGTGTGAAAACAACACTACACCCTATCCTTGTTTTAACAAGATAACCATCTTTTCAAGCTTTATTTTGTTCCCAAATGAAAAACTTGTTTCGTTTGGACCAAGAGGATTTGATATTTGCCACTATTATGCCACACGAAATAATTGGAATGCAACAAAATGCTACACAGAGCTTTGTACTAAATCATCAAATCCAACATTCCAAAACTATTGCATGTTGTGTAATGTAGTGAGTAATGAATTTAGGATGAAGATGTGGAATGTTACTGAGTGTCCAGCTCCTGACCGAAGAATTGATATGGCCATGACAAAATCATCAGATTACGATCAAACCCAAATTTGTGGCAGTTCGAAAAGTTCTCTTTTACTTCTCTATCTAATTCAACAAACAGTTACTATTTGTTATTGTGAGGAGGGGGATTATTGGGCATCCAATTGTGGCTACCTCTCCACAAAGCTTGCTTATTTCTCCTATCACTACATTATTATTATTCTATCATTCCTCATTTCTGTGTTCTCTTTTTCTGTGCTTCTCTTGCCAACCCTAATTCAGTCGAGACTATTCAAAAAGGTGAGAGTTTTAAATCAAAAACTCAATAATTTAGTTAGGGTTGCCTTTAAGGGAGACGAGAGATTGGTTTTAAGTGATTCTGAAATTTTCCTGCCCAAGCAAGCATTTTCTCTCAAGCATTTCATATTCATGTTAAATCTACTTATTCCATGTACTGCCTTTGGATACTTTGCATCTAGAATAGCTTTATTCATAGTGGAAGATTTCAGCAATTACAAAATAATTTTAGCAATAGTCTTTTTCCTGATTACAATTAGTACATTTACAATTTGCATTTTATGGATTAATTTGATGGTTAAAGAGTTAAAGAAAAAAACAGAAGATCAATTGTTGATTCCTCTCAGAGTGATTTATATTGTGGGATTAATTTTCATGTTTCTAGTCTTAGCTGCTTATGTCATTACAAGAATACTGGCATTGAATATTGGATCAGGAACAATTTTGCTAGTTTTCATGTCTATTTTAATAGTGTTAGGATTGGCTATTATTATTGCAGGTTTTACTCTCTATTACAAAGTTACAAGAGTCAAAAAGGATAACATTGACTCCTTTGTTTCAATGAAATTTACACGATTCATAGTTCTCATTACCACGTCATTTATCATTTTGTGTGTACTATTGATAATATTTTCATTAGAAAACTTTGGTGTGAATTTTATTCGAGGCGATTTGGGATTGGCAATAGAATTTGTTATTGAACTCGTTATGATTTGGATGCTTACTTTGATAACTTTCTACTTGTATAATCATAACTCTGCTATGGATACCTATGAGTTTCTCTATTGGCCTATTGTAGGTCTATTCAAAAAGAAGAAAACACCTCAACAAGTAGCGAGTAACTAACATTAATACTCTTCAAACAGGTACTATTTGGATTGCATCAATTAAACTTTCTTCTTTTCCTTTGCAGCTTCACTAAAACTATGGTCAGATATAGAATATGTAAATACTAATTACTCTCACAAAAAACCACTTACTATTCCGCCATAAATTCTAGTGGATCATCGGGTCTCATTTCCAATACTATTTTATAATTTTAAATACCTCGGAAAATATTAGGAAACCTACTCTGTGTAATAGCATTCTTCAAGTGAGCAGTCACCAACATTTGATCTAAATATTCCGTTGGATTAAGGGTGGACAAGAACATTTGCTGTTTTGTTTGGCTTTGTGGAGTTGAGGGTTGTTGATTCATTTTTTTTCACTCTTAATTTCTGTATTAGTTTTTCTTCCTTAATAAATGATCCGTTCATATCTCAAGTGTCAGATACTGCAAAACAAAGAGCAACTCTCATGTTCACAAATATAGTTAAATCAATGCTCTATTTAGGAGGCAGATTGAATAAACAATGAATCTCAAGCAATTAACAGCTTCAATGAAACAGAAATTCTTCTCTCTTCTGTTGGGTATGGATTGTTCCACCTATCAAATTGCTCAGTTTTTGCAGAGTTTCCTGTTCACAAATCAATTACCAAATTGAGACGGATAGACCACCAATGGAACGTGGTCAATTCTCTGAAAAAACAAAATGTCTCACAACCTTGGTATTCTTCTTCTTGTCCTTCTTTTTTGTTTATTCACATCAGTTTCTAATAATTGTTTAGGACAAGAACAACAACTCTATTACAACACTTCACTCAACTCAACTGCCAATAATAATTCACTCTATTACAGTCCCTTTATTTTCCAAGAGCCATGTGAAAATAACACAACTCCCTATCCTTGTTTCAACAAGATTCTTGTAGCCGATTCCTACATTGTTCCCTTTCCAAATAACCAACAAGTTGTGATGGATAGTTTAGTTTATGATTTTTGTGAGTCTGCAAGGAATGGTCATCCCGATTGGAACGAAACAACGTGTCAGGAAATTTGTCTTGACCTTCCTTCTTATGTTTTTCAGAGATATTGCATGTTGTGTAATGTGGTGAGTAATGAGTTTCGAATGAAAATGTGGAATGTTTCAGAGTGTAGAGGAGTGGACAGAACTATTGATATTATAATGGCTCAAAATCCAGATTATGATCAAACACAATTGTGTGGCAATTCGAAAAGTAGTCCTTTTGTAGATTCGTATAGAGGAAACACCACAACTATTATGTGTTATTGCGAGGAGGAGAATTTGTGGGCCACTAATTGTAATTTGATTCATTCGAAACGAGCTTTTTATGCCTATCATTATATTGTAGTTATTTTGGCATTTATTGTTGCATTTGTGTCAATTACAGTTTCACTTATTCCTTCTATTATTCAATTGAGAATATTCAAAGTTATTAGAAACTTAATTGTCAAGTTCAATACCTATGTTAGATCGTTGTGGACTGGCAGTGAAGAGGGATCAATGGGTATTGAAAAGGATTCTGATATTTATCCAGAATTTACATGGTTTTCTGTAAAACATTTTACCTTAATTTTGAAAGTTATGATTTCACTCACCATAATTGGCTATGCCATAGCTAGAGCAGTAATTTTAGGAGTTCAGGATTTTAAAAGAACCAGACTAATCATTGCCATCGTGTACTACCTCATCACTGTTTGTGTCTTTGTAGTAACCTTGCTGTGGGTCAATTTAGCATTCAGTGAAAAGAGAAAACAACTCACAGATCCAAAACTCTTAATTCCACTCAGAGTTTTATTATTTGTTGGATTGGGATTTTTCTTATCGGTGGCAATTTCATATATTATCACCTCTAGTTTGAATGAAGTGTTGGGAACTGGTATCATTCTTCTCATCTTCATTACAATCCTCATTGTTTTGAGCTTGGCCATATTTGGATTTGGAATGAAATTATTCCTTGATTTGACGAGAACAAAGAATGCACAGGAGAAGATTGATTCATTCAAATCTCTCAAATTTACCAGATTTATAATGCTCATTACAATTTCATTCATTGTCTTGTGCATCTTTCTCATATTGATTTCCGTTGAGAATATTCAATTCAACACAGAGTCAACTAGTTTTTCAATGGGTGATGGTAGTTTGGCATTGGAATTCATATCAGAACTCATTTTGATATGGATCCTATTATTGCTTACTCTCTATCTATTGAATATGAAATCAGTTTTGGATGTCTATGAATTTATCTATTGGCCATTCTGTTCATGTTTTAATAGAAAGAAGAAGAAATCAACACAATAAATCAAAAAATTTTGAATAAACTTTTATCTGTCCACATCCTCCAATCCTAGATTCCAATCTGGTTCAATTGTTTATTGATTCCACTGATTTTTAACAAGTCACTTTGGTCGGGAATATAAGAACCGATGGAATAACTTGTCGATTCCTTAATTAAACCTCAAGCCTTGGACAATTATGGCGCCATTTTTCATTTCCAAATAATAATCAAAAAAAATGAACAACAATGAAGAAGCCTCGACCAGTTTTTCTCCGATCAGCATTAAACAATTGAAGAAGAAAACTGATGATGAAGAACAGGAGGTGAAGGAAATTACAGCATCTCCTCCGAAGGCTCAGGTTGTACCACCAAGAAAATCATTGAAAAAATCGAGTCGTTTACTGGGTGATATTAGTGAATGTAATGAAGTGGAGCTTTTAAATTTATTTGAACAAGCCGAGCATTATCAAAATATTGTTTTAATGTTGAAGGTGTTAAATAGATTGTTGGAATTTAAGAATGTTTATTTTGATTTTATGCATAGGACTATGAATATTTATCACAAGTTCGGAATAGTATCTATTGATCAAGCACTAATGGATTCGGAAGATATTTATGTGAATTATACACATTTAATAGATTTATTTAAATATTTAATAGAAATAGGAGACTCGACATCATTTAAATCACATACTTGTGATACTATTGGAGTTTGTTTATTTACAATATTTAGTAAATTAAACATTGATGAGTTTGGATATATAGAAACAGTTTACATCAATTCCGAAAATGCTAGTGAAACCAAAACCCTTTTGACCAAGTCTCACGTTTTTGAAAAATCGATAAATTACTTTAAACAAGCTTTGAGTAATGACAATTTTGACACAACCACCTCCAAGATACAATGTTATAGACACTTACAAGAAGTTTTCTCACTCTTTGGAGAATTTTGCACCAGTCATAAATCTTACGATAATGCAACAGAGAACTACCTGAAAGCCATTGAATTTATCAAAATTGAATATCACATGAATACTAGTAATTCACAAAATATCAAAGAGTTTATTAAATCCAATGCTGTTTACAAGAGGGTAAAGAGAAATGTGCAATTTGACTTTCCAGAACAAATCAGCACCTCCACGCTTGTCAAAATTGACCATTGTGTCAGTTCTTCCCAAATAATACCAGCATGTTCTTGTTTTTCTTGCAAATAAACCGGTTTATTGGATTTATTAAATGTACAATAACAAACTATCCTTATTGTTAATCATAGATTCAAAGTCATCATTCATCTTTGTAAGTGATCCCTTCTTTGATTGCGTTTGAGAAATGTCAAAATCTGCTCTGTTGTCATGAGAATCATTTTCATCCTCATCATCAGAATCAGCAGAGGAGGATGTATGGTCAGGTTGTAACTTTTCTTCCATCAATAATCCACTTTCTACCAATTCAAGAGTTCTACTTCTCAAGGTTGGGAAGAATGATAATTTAGCTGCATTCAATTCTACATATTGCTCAGTACCAGTATATTCATCACGTGGTTTTTGGGAAAGGTAAATGAGGAAATAGACATAATTCCACATGTTATGCTCATTCATAATGTGAGTTTCAAAGTTGATACCTTCATTGGCATGAATATCAAATCTACTCTTTTCATTATGGCAAATAAAGCAAATCTCCTTCTTTTCCTTTTCCAATTTGTTACGAGCTTCACGACGTTCGCTGAAAGAGTCCAAAATCAAACCAAACAAGACATCCAACAAAATAACTACTACAATAAAGTAGAAAACAATATCCATAAAGAATCTGAATACGTCATTCGGTTGAGGGTCCATAATATTTTCCAAGAAGGCTTCAGCTCTAACACTGTAATTGATTGTGGTGGCAAAACACAGTATGGTATTGGAACACGCATTCGTTGTGCCAATAATCCATTGCTCCCATTTGAAGGCAAATACTGTAAAAGCATAGGCAGTCAGAGAGAAAATGGTAAGGATTGAGAACAAGAAGAATTTCTTCCTGTTTTCAAAAATTGAAAATACAATATCTTGCAAAACATGGCTCAAAGTAACTACTTCAAACAACTGGAGACAATAAACCAGTGGAGTAACAAACAGACCAATCAGTGAAATCAAGAAGTAAATAATCAACCACCAGAGGTACTTATCAGAGAGAATGTTAATTATTAGCTTCTTCTTAAAGTCATCCTTCGTTTTAGCATCTTCCCATGTTTCTCCTTTCTTTAGTTCAAATTTCTTTTTCACATTCAATAATAGGAAGAATCTCAAATAAATTAATATCAGTAATAGAGTTGTGATGAGCTGAATTATACCTAACACAATAACCAATATACCAACACCCCACCACTTGAATCCTTGGGTAATAATCATGCCATCAATTCCTTTATCTCCATAACTTTGTCCAGGAATAGGTAGATTTCCAGAGAATACATCATACTTCTTGTGGAAAGATATGAGCACAATAATATTAATACAAAGAGAGAAAAGGAAGGATAAATTCTTCATATACTTCCAGTAATTTTCCAAAAATCTCCAAGTTTTTGATTCCCAACCATTTGCATTCTGTCTATACCTTTCTAAATGCAACATTTCAGTATAGAATACAGTATAGGTCCATTCATAGAGATCTGCAACTTTGGTTTGTGCTGTTTCACGATTACATTGTTGTACAAACTCATCCTTCGTTTGTTCCAATAAATTATGACACATGTGTGGCTTTTTAAAGTTAACAATTTCAATATTAGAATCACGGATAATTTCGATACTTCCTGTCAAGCTTTGATAATATTGATAAACTATAGTTCTTCTAACACTGTCCTCATCTTCAAAACTATCTGCCATCTCAATATTTAAATATTTAAGAAGTATGTAAATACTAGTTCCTATCTCTTCACATTCTTCAATAACATATTCTTTCATCCTGCTGATATACTGGTTGACATCATTTGAGTACTTGAGCTTCTTTTCTATTGGTAGTTGTCCAAAATCTTTGCTGAGTTTTGATGACAACATTTGATCCATATTTGATTTGTTAGCTCTGAATTGTTCAAAAATTCCAGATGAAAACTTTTTAAATTCTCTTCTTTTGATGATCAAACTTTGAATGAACGACATTTGCATACACATATCAGCACATTGTTCCATACGTTCGATAAGAGGCTCGATGTTGAGATATTTTCTTTCCATTCTCTTGGCCAATCTATTTCCTCCTTCCAACATACTTGTAAGTGTGATAATGGCTGTCTTTAACAAGTTCATTTCCTTCTTAAGTGTAATGTGATCCACCAATTCTACAGCTTTCAGATTAGCATTTTGATTAGCCATAGATTGATGTTTGAGAAGGAAAGTGGAACGTGACTGATGCATTGCAAAAGAAGCTCCAGTTGGTTCAGTTTGTAAAGACTTGTCAATCATGATATCATTTTCAACAATGTCATTAAATACTGTAAATAAACCTGATGAGTATGAAAGAGTACGGATTGACTGTTCACAAGGACCCTGAACAAATTCATTCAAAGAGTTGAAGGCCTGAATAACCTTGTCAATGTTGGAAGCACTGAGATATTTGAACAAGTGGATCACATATTCTATGCACTCACTGACAAGATCAATACTCATTCTGTTGAATGATGATTGATCTTGCAACATTTGCTGATTCTCCAAGTTGTGACCTTCACACAACAATTGTAAGAATCTTAAAACCTCCCATGCATAGGATGTCAACTCGGTTGTCAATTTTGTTGCTCCTCTCTTCCTCATTTCTTTTTCTTCCAAGATGGATTGTTTAATCTTGTTCTTGATAGACACAAAGAAATTTTCATAATTTCCACTTCTCAAGAGACGATTATAAAGTTGTTGATTTTCAATATTACCACCATCAAGTGTTGAAATTCCCAACTCCAAACCATGTTTGGAAAATACATTATTGCTTGAACAAATCAAAAAGAGAACCAATTCAGGAATGGAATGTTGTACAGAGAAGTTATAATCCTCCTTGGCATTGTACTGTTGTACTATGGCACCAATTGTAGAAATTGAATCCAAGAATGTTTCTTGCATTTCTCTTGTGACGCCATTTTCAATCATTATTTTAAGAACCATAACAAGTCTTGGTAAGTATTCTTCAATATGTGATTGCAGCAATTGAGCAAACTTTGGTAAATCAGATTGTTCCTTCTCTTTGAAGAATCCTTTCTTTTCAAGTTCTTCAAGGAAATTCTTGTATTTGAGCAAGAAATCTTCTTCAATATTCTTAACAGCATATTTTTGCTTCATAACCTTATTAGATTCTTGTTTGATCATCATGGCAGTAGATGATTTAGCCAAAGCCAATTTGGTAAGTTGCTTGAATTTGCTGTCCACATCAATGTCGGATGTTATCATAATCTTTTGAATGGACATGTGGCATCTCTTGACATCTTCACGATGGGATGAGCAATGTAGGTAAATTTGGGTGATATTATTCAATAAATCATAAATAATGGTCTTGATTTCTTCCTTATTTTCCTTTTGCAACAACATTTTTTTAACATCCTTATTGAAAACCATTTCAAAGAAGCTTTCAATGAAAGGAAGTAAAACTTTGAAAATGTAAATATCATTGACAAATATTTCTTCATCAGATCCATTGAAGAATGCACGCTTGAATACCTCCTCACTGTTAGTTTCATCAGAATTTGATTGATTTGTGTTATTAGTTGAAACAGTTCGAATCTCTGTTCCTGGATATTTAGAATAGTATGCATCTTCAAATTCCTTTGGATATCTCATACAACCATCATTTTGAAGCCAAGTTGATATTTCAACATTGATTTTTTGGAAAAGTTTCCAAATTTTAACATCAGACAAATCTTGAGTGGACTCTTTTTCAGTAATAAAGTACAACTCTGTCAAAAGTTTCATCATTGGATCTCTAACTGGAGGAATAAGATAACAGTCAGTCAAATGAGACAACATCTCAGAGAATGGTAAAATAGCCTGTACAGATCCTTCAGCAAGACCAACCTTGTCACGAGTACAATCTCTCAACAAATATAAAAGGTTAATATGGTAATTCAAATCAGATCCAATAATAAGATGGTCATTATTTTTGATCATTCGTTCACGTTCCTTCATTGAGTCTTCTTCATTATAGAGAACAATCATTGAACGGTAATCTTCTTTCAAATTATTAATAATTTCGTTTTGATTGGCAGGAATTGAATGTCCCATAGAGTCACATGTCAAGATACGTAAAAAGTTTAAATGATAGGACTTGGCACCTACTGATATTATTTTTTCCAAGTATAATTTAATCAGTAATGGGTCGATCATTGAAAGTAAGATTTGATCATTTTCACGTACTATTTCTGTCAACAACTCGGTTGTATCCAGTTGATTTGACATGATTTCCAATAAGAATCTGAATTCTCTAAAGAGTTCCAATTGATTCTTCTGGTCCCCTCTTACAAACTCGGTCAACAATTCAATACAGCACAAACTCAACCTATCCTTGATGTATTGAGGATATGAAGTACTCAAACACTTTAGGATAAGCTCATGGCCTCCAAGATTACGGAATGCTGATTTCGTACCCTTAATTTCCTTCATTAATTTTCCTAACTGAGAGCAAGTGTCTTTGAATAGGGTAAAATCAGGAGATGTATCACCTCCGGTGAAGGTACTTGTAGAAACAAGAACTTGAATTCTATTAAAGAGTGCATAAATCAATTGATAAGCCTTTCTTGATTTTTGTGAAATTAAAATTGAAACCTTTTGTAAATTTTCTTTCAATTCCTTAGCTTGATTGAAAGATCTTTGCAAAAGTTTCAAAGCTGTTTCTGGAATTTCTCTATTTTGATATTTAAATAAAATTAAAAGTGGGAATGCAAAGTTCTTGTATGAGCCACTGCTGTCATTATCAAATTGGAAAAAGTTAACAGGTTGATAAATTGTTTTCTTGATGAATTCATTCAATTGATTTTCTGTGATAAGTATCTTGTTTCTTGCATTGTAGGCAGTAATAATAAGAGAAATTCTATAGTCAATTCTTAAATCCATAGCATAGAGGAAAATATCAAGAATCTTCTTCTTAATCTTCATGGTATTTAAATTTTGTTCAATGTCATCAAACATGGTAGCTCTATCACCCTTATCATTGGTTGAATCAAGAGTCTTCAATAAAGCACTAAAGAATTCTTCCATTTCCTTCATGGAGTACAAGTACTCATCCTGACCTTCTACAATTAGTTTAAAGCTTTCAGAGTTAGACATTGGTGCATTAGTTGGTTCCAGCTTAGCCTTTAATTGGAGTGAATCGCTATCGTTGCCATATGGATTAAAAATACGGTAAATTAGGCATTTGTAGCTGATTTTGACTAAATTGTAAATGAGTGGTGTTCTTTCTGCTTCTAATTGATAATTCTTACTGGCTTGGAAGAATTCAATTAAAAATAATCTCAATGATTTAAATCTATTTCTATAGTCAACAAATTCAACTTGACCCTTCTTATTAGATGATGTTTGGGTATTTCTAGCTCCCTCTCTTGCATTGCCATGATCGAGTGGACGACTCAGGTTAATTGCAGGCCACTCACCAGTTGAGGTGTTATCAAGGAAACAGTATTCTAAGATTTCACACATGGCACTTCTCAACTCAATACCATAAGATTCGTTTTCAACAACTCCCATAACCAAGTCCAATGGTAATAATTCAGAAACATAGTTAATACCTGCCAAATGTCTACCAACACATAAAGAAGATAACAAGCTTAGTCCTTCTATTAAAATTCTAAACATTTGGTTATTGTATGATGAAAGTTCCGACAAGAGAATACGCTCTGCCTTTTTGGTTTCATCAATGACTGTAACTCCTTCATCTATTGCTACTTGAGATTCAGATTCAATAGAATCCACATCATTGCAGTAAACATAAATTTTACCATCTCTATCATCATATTCTGGAAGATAGAAAACGTTTCTACAATCAATTTCAGAAAGAAGCATGACAAGATGTTTTTGATTCTTTGTAACCGGTCTTTCTCCACATCTACACAGATTAGACAAAAAGGAAACAAAAAGTGGTTTCTTTTGTCTAGTGGTAATCAATTTGAAAAAGTGATTAATCTTCTCACTAGGAATTTGTTCCAAAACTTCCATATTGTTGTGAATAATTTCAACAAGAGCATTAGAAACCTCTTGACCTCCAACGTCTCTCGACAAGTGATCTTGCATGGTTGTAAAATACTTATTTAGCACATGTGTACAGTTGACAATATTTTGTTTAGCCAATTGCTTAATGGCTCTGTAGCACATTTGTACAAGAATACTATTAAATCTCGTACTATATACAGTTGTTTCATTGTTATCAGTCAGCATACTAGAACGACGTAACATTGGAGATGAGTCTCTAGGGGTGCTTGTCATTTTGATAGCATTGTTATTGTTATCTAATAAATCTATAATTGTAAAGATGGCATCAATAATATTCATTTCTTTAAAGTGGTTCTGAATTTCAGTATGAGGAGACCCTTCACGTTTCAATGGATCTTCTTGTATCGAATCTGTACATAAATAAATGACTAACTTGAGAGCATTCAACAAAATGTCAATGTCATTTCTTTGATAATGAGAATTAATATCAAAATTTGTTAGAATTGGATAAATTTCCTTGATCAAGTTAATTTGGAAAGTATTATTAACATGTTCCATTGAAAATACGTCTTTTTCTCTTTGAATCAAGTCAAACCATAATTCCATCAAGTTATTACTATTGTTATTGCTATTATTAAAAGTAATCTTGTTACTCAAATCGTTGGCTCTGAGCCATGTATTGGATTGAGCATGTTTGATACGAAGTAAACTTTGGCCAAGAATTGGATCAGAAGTTGTGAATTGATTAGAATTCTCGGAAGAGTACAAATAGAATACACTAGCTTCATCTCTAGGATTATCTGTCAAGACTAATTTCAATTTGATTTTAACACGACGACGTAAATTTCTCCAACCACTTCTAGCTGCACTTACTGTATTGGTTGATGTGGCAGTATTATTGGTGGCACCAGTAGTAGTTGCTGTATTGTTGTTACTATTTCCAATAAGAGAACCTGAGTTTCCTTCAATATCAGGAACTTCGACTTGTTTAGCAGCAATATATTTACCTGTAGAAACGTGTTTAAATCTACAAGGAGTTGCATAGTACATGATTCCACCTCTCGAACTATCAAGACCTTCAATTTGGAATAGAGTAGTAATACTAGAGCTACTATATTTACCATTCAAGTTGAGTGAACAACTTTCGTCTGAAGATGTTGTTGGTGTTGAAACTACAGTAGCAGATGTATTCTCAATAGAAGGAGTTGGATGATAGAGAGCACCCAACAAGTCACGATGTACAATACGAATTGTATCGCCTCCCTTGATAAATAATTGATCCATAGGAAGGTATGATCTGTACAATCTTAAAATCCAAATATTATCACCAGGATGACTACTAGCATTCACTTCATATCTATCAAAATCTCTAACAATAATTGGTCTCACATACTTGTAGTGTGAAATGTGAACAGAATGTTTGGTTTTTTCATTCATAATAATAACCTTATCAGTCAAACGAATTGGTTCTCCTTCTGTTCTGAATTTAAAGTGTGGAGCAAATTGAAAATGACACATTCTATCACCTTCACTCAAAGATAATTTCAATGAAGATTTTTCCAAATCAGCATTCGATCTCAGTACATTTAAATACATGCCAGATTTGATATGATACAATTGAATACGTTGACCATAAAGTATAGGTTTACCCCACGATCTTTCCTTTTCAATTGTATTTTCCTGATCTTCACGATTCATACGTTCCTTCAATTCATTTAACTGATTTTGATAATTTAAATTATTAATCATTACTTGTTGTTTGTTATTAGTATTAACTTGTTGATTTTTAAATGAAGATCCAAAACTATAACTACTAGCATTCAAATTATTAGTACTATTAACATGATTGACAGCACCATTATTATTGGAATTTTGTAAACTTTGAAGATGACTTTGAAATTTGTTAAACTTTTTTCTTGCTGTATAAGTATCTCCTTGACAGACCATAAACAATGAATTGTCAAAAGACTTTAAAATTGATTCATCAACAGATAGACCACATCTTGTATGACCAGGTAAACCCTTTATCGATAAAAACCCAACAATTTGTTCAAGGCTTGTTGTTGTTGTAGTGGTAGTAGGTGCGGATGGTGATGATGGAAATGGAGAGTTGGAAGTTGGTGTTGATGGTGTTGTAGTAGAATTTCTATCATGTAAAATATCCATCATTGAATTATTTAATTTATCAAAGGATGATGATGAAATTGTTTGTTGTTGTTGTTGTGATGATTGAATGGTTGGATTAAAGTAAATAGCCAATGAAATAATATCACCATATCTGAGTGTATTACTTGTATTTGTGAAGGATGATGAAGAAGCACTACTAGATGTGCTATTGGAAACTGATCCATTGGTGGATGATGTTTCGTGTAATACACTCGACAGAGACGTTGAAGATTCTGTACGAATGACCATTTTTTTCTGAAAGTTCTACAGCTGATAGTTGGCAGTGAATATGGATGATGACATTGAGAAGATGGTAAACTTCAGTGAATCATCTTGGAATATTCAACAATCGAGAGAGTTGGTACAAATTGTTTTTTGTTACTACATTGTCTTGGCTAAATGTTGTGAGGAATAATGAACAAAATATCTTTCCTCCGATAAGATGTAACTATCAGCCTTAGAGTGTGTAATAATTCATCAAGAAATAATGCCAACACAGAGTAGGAAAATGTTGTACATTTTTTATTATTGTTTGGTAAATGTTTTCGTTAGTTGATGGTTTTCTTCATGCAGAGATTTAATCAACAAACACACCGGAGCTGAATCAAAGAAAAATTTAATTAAAGGAAGTCTTTGTAAAAACTGTTACTAAAATTTCATTGCTCCAACCATGGTGTCATGTTGAAAGGAGAGTAATTTTTTCAATAATTATTTTATTTTAAAAAATTTAATCAAAAAAACTAACGATAACTTTAACCGCAACAAACAGAGATGAAGCTTACTCATCAAATAATATTTTAATTAATATTTGTCTTTTTTGATAACAAATTCATTGTAATCTCTATCACGAAGATAAACCTGAATAACCCAATCAGGTCCGACACGAACCTTTTTAAGATTTACATGAGAATTTCATACATTACAATCTAAGAACCAAAAATCATCTTATGTCCAGACTGCTGCCGTCTTAACAGCACAATTCATCGTGTTGAAGACTTTACGAGACATACATTCTAAAGAGAAACACCTGGATATTAATGGTCAAATATTGTTATTGTATTTTGCGAAGCTAAATTATCATTAGATTGTAATGGATACACCATTTAGAGATTAACCTTTCTAATAGAGAACAAAAATTCAGTGAACCCATCAAATGCAGCAGATTATCTTCTTCTAATAACCACGACGTCGATAACGAAACGACAACAAAAAATGTCAAAGTTTATTCCTGCTCACTATGCAGTTGTATTTGAGGAGGTGATGAAAGCACCAGAGGCACGTGAAAACTTTATAGAATTTCTCAGATTTCAACACAATGATGAACCATTGCTCTTTCTCAATTCTCTCGATCATTACAAGTTGGATTATCACAAGACTAAAGATAATCTGTTGGTAGTTTCTAATGGTGGTGTTGAGAGGAAGGAGAATGAATGTGTAAAGAAGGTGCTCCATCTAGTGAGTGTTGCCAAGCAAATAATTAGTACATATTTTGGCAATGGACCGAAGGGATTGAATTTGAGTCAGGTTGTAATTGATTCTACATTGAACATGTGGGAGAATGTAACAAATTGTTTGGAGAAGGTTAATGATTCGAATAATAATCATTATGAATATTATGTCATGTTGATGATTGATTATTTGGAACCACATGCATTGTTTGGAAAGGTTGAATATCAAGTAATGTTGGATTTGAGGTGAGTTGTTAAATAGTTTACAATTTTATTTACAATGATGTATAATAATTTAATGAATAACAGTTATGACCAATTTCCGAGATATGTAAGATCTGCTACATTACACAAGTTTTTATCAAAGAAGGGTAAAGATTACACAAGAACTATTGCCATTAATGTTTCTAATGGTTACAATGTTGATATTCGATTCAAACCAAAAGATTTTCAATCTCAACTCATGACAGAGAAGGACATTTTCTTTGCCTATACGTTGAGTGAAGACACACCTGATTGGAAAGAACTTTCCTATCATGAAAAGCCAAATCCACTGCAAACATTCGTCTCAAAAACATCCTATTCGATAGGTCAGGATAGAATGAAGGGAATGAAACTGTTCAAGATTGTAATGCATCTGCCATATTCAGTTAAAGATGTTTGGACAACATATTGTGATATGAATACTCGTTTCAAATTGGATAACACCTTAATGGATGATTTTAAATTATTGAAATACATTTCACCATGTAATAAGACTTCCAATGATTTGCTCAAATCACATCATTTAGCATACGACCATAGAGATAACATTTACACCACTGAACATCCACCACTGGCTCTTCAAATTGGTGAATTGGGAATTTTAATGAACTTGAGTTTATTCAAGAATAGAGATTTACCTCACACCATGACTTCAATTTATGATGAAAGTGTCAATTGTTATATGAATATTGGCCACACTTGCAAAATTGAAGAAGATTTGAGAAAGAATAAGGAACATAGAGTTGATGCTGAAATTCTCTTCAATTACATGTTCTTTGGAACTGGTGAGAAATCAACACGTTTCATCCATACAGTTTATACTGATTTACACATTCCATTCGATTCAGATATGGTACTTGGTAAAATTTGGAAGAAGAGATCCAAACAATTACAACAGAGTTTTGAAGAATTGTTACATTTAAACACTAGAGGTGGAACTGTTAATATGGATCCAGCACAAATTAATGACCATTTCCAATACTTTAGGGCAGTTGAGGAAAATGCCAAATTGAATCGCATGTGGTACAAGGAATATGAAAATAAGAAGAGAAGATCACTCGGTACTCTCTCCAATGTTTCACAATAATGAATCTTACATTTGAAACTATCGAGATATCAACGAAGGAACATTCCATGTTTTGAAACAAACCTTGGATTGAAACTTCATGAATAGTAGAAATGGTCGCATCCAAGGTTTAAACTGTACCCATTGTATAATTTATGGTTATTGATAGATGAATGATGATGCCACAGAAACAAACTTTACACTTAGAATCAATCGTAAGAACAGATGAGCGAGCAAACCTTCAAATATAGATTTATAAATGCAATCTATCGGTCTTGCGTTTTGAATCCATATCTATACAGCGAATCTTAAATGAATTATTCATAGTGAACAAATGGTAGTTCATTTAATATTTAAATTACTACGCAAATTCAAAAGATTCAAAGCCATAGATGGACCAATTTTCCTCCTTACGTCATCCGAAAGTACAGTTTGTGCCTTATCTCTGAATGGCCATATACACCACCATAAATGGCTGAGCATAAAAATGCATTTCCTATTTGGCATTAAACAAATCTATTAAGGCGTTATAGGGAGTCTCATCGCATTCGCAGTCAAGCTCATTAATCCTTAATTGAAACTCTCTAACCAAAAGTCGTCCCTGATTCTTGACTCTCGTACAATTTATTATAGCACATCAGCAGAATAATCTCTCCCTCTATCTATATATTTACTATTAAGGCTGCCAATCTGTATAAATATCACTCATTCCAATTAACGAAGACCAACAAGACAAATCCAAAAAAAAACAAATCGACACAAATGCCTGGTTGCTATACCAAGTTTTCCGTCGTTGAATTTGCTACCCCTTCAAAGCAGCACAATACTTGTGTTGGACAATACAACAATCCTTTATCATCTTCCTTATCTTCCAATCCTGAAATGCCACGAAAGAGAGGACGACCAGCCAAGAATCCAAACAGCTCGTCTGTGAAAATGATGATAACCAAGACTGAAATGTTCAATGCTTCCTCCCACTCTTCCTATTCACAAGCAAAAACTCAATGTTATCCTTATGAGAGTGAGATTCGTCTCTCATCTGGAATTACCAAGCAGAAGAACAAGAAAGCTACATCTAATAATAGCTTGTTATCTTGTTCCTATTTACCATCTGTAGTATCTGCTACATTATCATCCAAAGTAAGCTCCACAACTCATATTATTCCAGCTGTTCCTGTACTTTTAAACAATTCAAATATTGTTGCTCCTTCCCATTGTAATTCACCATCATTATCATGTTCTTCCTCTAGCTCACTTAATTCATTGTTCAATGCTGAGAACATTTCACCTTCTCATCATTCAAAATATTCCACCCCAAAATATGTAAATAAGAGACAATCAAGTCATTCACCAATCTCATCCACTTCATCAAATTGTGTATCTAATACTACACAAGATTTTATTGAAACATTATCAATACCAACAACATCCACTCTTGTAATGCATAGCAACACTCTTTCAACCAATAGTCCAACAACAAGGAGAATAATTCGTACCTCAATCTCAATAAAAGAATTACTCAATTGAATATTCACTCACAAATGACCTTTTTTAGTTTGAGTACAAGAATGAACATTTAATTTCAAGAACTGTAAAGTACTCGACCGGATAAAAACATGAAATGTAATCCTGACTTACCTAAATAGACTTTCATAAATGAAAGGTTTCAGTGAAATGGTTCGCTCACATTGCTGGATAAATGGATGAAACCACAAGCGCACTCAATCCAATAGACACTTTTAAAGATCTTTGTTCAGAACCTAATTGTTACTCAACTCAAAAAAACATCTGAACAACTGTGTGTAATATTGCATTTTCACATTAAAGAGAAATGAGTGTTTCTTTTATCCGAAATGCTTGTTATTCAACAAGAAGAAGAAGAAAATTATCATGGCCAATCATTGTCATATTATCTCTATTGTTGGTTATTGCAACCATGTTAATTTCATTGTCCAATGGTAGTGATAATAATTACATGCTAACAACAATTAGTGGAACAGATAATTGTGGAGATGGTTATTATGGTAATACTACATGTGTTAATAGTCCAAGTGGAATTCATGTTACATCTGATGGTACCATGTACATTGCTGAATACACCTCCAAAAGAATTCGAAAGGTTTCCAAGATTGGAATCGTTTCAACCTTGATGAAAACTCCCTACGAACCAAATCATATATTTGTTTTAGAGAAGAGTATTTACTTACCACCAATTGTTTACTTTGTAATGAAGAATTATGTTGTTAAGGTGTTGAATGATGGAAGTTTGGAAACAGTTGCTGGAAGTGAGAGTGGTAATGGTAAGTTGTTGAGAGAAATATACGGACGAATGTTAATTTTATTCGAATGTAGGTGATTCTATGGATGGAGATTCTGCACTTGGAGCTGTCTTGAATACACCAGATAGTATCTATGTAAATCAACAGGAAGAGATTTACATTTGTGATACTTTAAATGCAAAGATTAAGAAAGTTTCGAATGGGAAAATTTACACAATTGCTGGAAATGGTAAACTGGTTAACACTGGTAATTTGGCAACTCAAATCTTCTTAGCAATGCCTCAGGGAGTTTATGTCGATGAGAAGAAGAATGAAGTTTACATTGCAGGTTAGTTTTTAAATTCACAACATTTCGAATATTATTTCAGATACAAATAGTTATCTCATTAGAAAGATAGATTCTAATGGAATAATTTCAACACTAGCAGGTATCAGTGGTAAACTTGGTGATGATCAAAATGTCCTAGCTTCAACTGCCAAACTTTTCACACCAAGAAGAGTTAAACTAAACTCACAAGGCGAAGTTTTCTGGGTGGAAAGTTCAAACGAAAAAGTAAAGAAAATTGATAAAGATGGTTATTTGAGATTTGTGGCGGGAAATGGACAACAAGGTTACAATGGAGATAACATGAATGCATTGACAAGTTCTTTTATGCTTCCTCAAGATGTTTACATTTCGAAAGATGATCAATTTATCTATATTGGAGGTATGTCTTTATTTCTAATAGAATTTTGTTATACGAAACTAATTTGTTTAGATACTGGTCAATTGAGAGTAAGAAGAATCAACATTCCAACTCAAATAATTGATACCTATGTTGGTAATGGTCATTCTTTTTCATCAGGTGATGGAATTAGAGCTATCGATGCCACATATGGTCAATACATATTTCCATTTATAAATTCCAAATCAGCCAAGATTAATAATCATCAGGATATTTATATTGGTGATGTGCAAGGTGGATTATTAAGAAAGATTTATTACTCAATTGGGGATCGTCAATTGTATACGAAATTTATTGATTATATTGGTGGAAATTTGATGGTTAATGTTCCGCGTGGGTTATTTGTTGACGATTCTGGTAATATTTATTATGCAGTTGTGTTTTACAATAATGTTTACAAAATGGATGTGACAACAGGTCAACAAATATTATTTGCTGGCATTTCACGTTTGGGAAATTCAGGAAATGGTGGACCAGCAACAAGTGCCATGTTAAATCGACCAGTTCAAGTTTTTGGTGATTATTCAAATATGATTTATATAGTTGAGAGTGGTTCATCCAAAATTAGAAAAGTTGATTTACAAAGTGGAATAATTTCAGATTTTTGTGGAACTTCAATTGGATATGGTGGTGATAATGGTTTACCAGAATATGCCAAGTTGGCTAATCCAGCTGGTGGATTTTATCATCGATCAACTGGTGATATTTACATTGCAGGTAAGTTGTTGAACTGTTCAAAGTTTCGAATATGAAAAAGATACTGGAAATGGAAGAATTAGAAAGATTTCAGCAAATGATAGTACCATTACAACAGTTGCAGGAAATGGTATCTATTCACCTCCTGCTCCACAACCAACAAGATTTTCCAATGAGATTTTGGATGATTTTCAAGATGGAATTTTGGCCATTGATGCTTCCCTTAAAAGGTAAGTTTAGTCGGAAAATGTGTTTACTCAATATTATTTGAATCTGATTAGTCCTACAAGTGTAGTTGTTAATGATGAAGGAGAAATCTTCATTTCTGATAGAGACAATTATAGAATTTTCAAAGTTCTTCTCAATGGAAGTATTATTACCATAGCAGGAAATGGACAAAGTTCCAATCCAACAATGAATTATCAATTGGGTACAGATACGACATTGATAGGACCTGAAACTATGACCATTAATGCAGATGGTGATTTATTCATTGCAGATAATATGTATCTTAGAAAGTTGGCACTTCCAAAATCACCTTCCTGTTTTGGAATTAGTTCAACCAATTCAAGTGTTTGTTCTGGACATGGACAATGTTATGATTTTGATATGTGTGAATGTCAACATGGATATAGTGGTGTGAATTGTGAAAAGATTGTTTGTTTTGATATGTCCAGTGATGATCCATATGTTTGTGGTGGTGGACATGGCAAATGTATTGATGTGGATACATGTAAATGCTTCAATGACACAATGTACACAGGTCCTGAATGTAGAATTCCAATTTGTTTTGGATTGAATGCAACAGATAATGCTGTTTGTTCCCAAAATGGAATATGTGTCGATTACAACAAATGTCAATGTTCAAATGTCATGTATTCAGGTCTAGATTGTTCAATTCCATATTCATGTTACAATATTTCATTTTCAGATTCAAAAGTTTGTTCAGGAAATGGAAATTGTCAATTGAATGGAACTTGTTCTTGTCAACCAACGTTTGTAGGTCAACAATGTCAATTTAAAGGTTTTAACAGTGATGAAATAATACTGAGATGGAATGTTTCGTCTGCTAAACTGAGAGAAACTGTTCGATTGGAAGCTCTTTTCCCAGAAAATTATTTCACACATCCCCAATCAAGTAAGAATGTGATGAGCTATATCAAAATTTCATATTATCAAAGTTTGGAATTATATAGATCTATATCAGTGCAGAATAGAATAATTTATCATGAAATGAGTTTTGGAGATGAAACTCAAGCAATTGCCAAAATGATTGTTTATGACGACAAGTCAAATGTCATGTTAATGCAACCTATAATGTGGAAAGAAGCTAAATTAAATGTCCTTGTTGATAGACAAACAACACTTTCAGAACCAACACCTTCTAATAATTTAGCTTATTTAGCATTTCTTTCCTTAATTCCCTTATTATTATTACTGATCATTATTATTGCAATTGTGGTGAAAATATTATCAGGAAAATATTCACATAAGAATTTGAGTAATGGAAATGTAATGCCAGCTACAAATGTTGAAATGAAACAAATATAATCTCATTCAATTATTTTACTTTTTTTGTCAACTGCCAAATGCCTTAAACCAATTCTTACTGAATTCTTTCGATTCCTCTCACATTTTTCCATAAAAATCTTTTAACATCCTAATGAGAATGAAACAAAATTTTGGACCCTTCATGACACTCCAATAAAATTTAATTTCCTATTTGGTAATAAGTAGTGCCAAGAAGGTTTTTTATTATGATTTTGAAAATCACAAAAAAAATACTCAACTTTCAATTCACAATCTCCGCTCTAATATATTACTGTTAACAATTGGCAATGCAAGAAAATAACGAAAAATTAGTTGACCAAATAGTAAATTTAAATGTTGGTGGTAAATTCATGTCGGTTGCATCTTTTACGTTTAATAATAATAGAGAACCAAATAATTTATTAAATTCAATGATAACTAGTCAAAAGTCAATCCATCAATCTATGACAAATGTCAAAGTGATGAATCAAGACCAAATTCTTGACAATTCGCCAATTTATTTTATTGATTGTGACCCAAAATGTTTTACATACATTTTAGATTGGTTTAAATATGGTATTTACGATAGTGATATGACTTTTTACACATATTGTAAAATGTGTAAAATATGTGAAGAGTTTCATCTTGAAAATTTGAAAACTCAATTGACCACCAACATGAGAATGCAACAAAATTATGCTCAACAAGGTCATTCAGCTGCTCAATATAATCTTGGTCTAATTTATTACAATGGAAATTCCAATATTTCAAGGAATTTAGAAAAGGCAGTCGAGTTGTTTGAAAAATCAGCACTCCAAGGTAATTCAGATGCACAATATAGAATTGGAATCATGTATGAGGAAGGTGAATTTCTATTAGAATCTCAAGAGAAAGCATTTGAATGGTATAAGAAATCATCTGATCAAGGACATGCTCATGCTCAATATAGTATTGGTGTTTTATATGAACAGGGAATTCCAAATTCTCCAACATTTGCTGGAATTCAATCAAATTATTCAATTGCATTCGAATATTATGAAAAATCTTCAATGCAAAATGTTCCAGAAGCTTTTTACAATTTAGGATTAATGTATGAATTAGGAAAGGGTACAACAGCATCATTAGAGAAGGCATTAGAATGTTTTGAAAAGGCAGCTCAACAATCTGATGCAGATGCTCAATGTAAATTAGGATTATTTTGTAAAGATGGTAATAGAATTGTAAAGAAGGATTTAACAAGGGCATTTGAATGGTTCCAAAAATCAGCTCTACAAGGAAATGACAGAGCTCAATGTGAATTGGCTAATTTCTATTTGAAAGGAGTGGGTGGAATTGAAAAATCTGAAAAGGTTGCATTGGAATGGTATAGAAAAGCAGCAAATCAAGGAAATTTTGATGCCAAAACCTATTTAAGAAGTTTAACAAAGAGTGTGAGAAGTGTTAGTACTGTATTCAGTTTTAGAAAGAAAAAAAATGATGATGATTCAGATACAAGAAGTACCATCAGTTCAATGAGTAATGGTGTTGTTACTGATATTTAAAATGTTGACAACATATAGTGGAAGATGAGAGATTGATGAATGGATGAATTTAAGATTACTTCCTTCATTAAAGAATGAGGCAGAAGAATTCATCATTGTCTCATATAGCCATTGAACTTGATTAAAACTCTTTCCTTTTAATATAAAAGTTGAATGAGAATCATACCTATGTCTACAGAACATTTATAGAACATTTACAGTGAACATATGGTCATAACAAATAAAGCCTCCCCAATTTCCTTATTCCCTTCACTGTACCGTTTGTTGAGCCACCATCAAGTCAAAACACATCAATAGACAGCTTAAGAGATAGTTTGTGGGTAGTCTATTATGGACCAGCGTGGCGAACAAAAAGCAACATCACTGCCTTTCAAACAATCAACCACTACAATAACCATTTTCCCGCAAACAAAAACTACAGAAAAAAACACTACACGATGGGAGCGATTGTTAGCAAACCACCTCAAGGAAACTCTCAAAAGAAGGACAATAGTAAGGATAATAACGTTGCTAGTAAGAACGACACAAAGGCTAATGTACAAAAAACAAAGACTTATGAGGATCAACCAAAGTATATCCCAGAGAAACAACAAAATCCATCGACAACATCTTCTTCTTCTAATCCTCCAGTAAATAATAATATTCAAAAACAAGATATTAATAATACCAACAATAACAATATAAATAATGTTCCTCAAAATAATGACATTGAGGAAATGAACAATAACAAACCAATAGTGGATTTCAAGGATGACCTCCCAACAGAAGATGAATTTGATGGTGTTGAAGAATATAATGATGGAGAACAAGGAGAACCAGCATTCCAAATGGATGAACATATCTCTGCTTGCATGTGTCCAGTGTTCGTTGTAGATACAAAAACAAATATTCATTCAATGAATAGTTTCGGTGAGGAATTGTTTGGAAAATCCCTCAAAGATTTGCAGTCGAAGAATGTTTGCCTTATTTTGAATGAAAATAGTGCAGGTGAACTTCAGAAAAGAATTAGAGATTACTTGCAGCTTAGATCTAAATCAATGCTTGCAGAAAAGGTTGTGTATGATATTAAGGATCCAAAAACTCCGATCAAGAAGGTTGGTGTACGAATTACCGAAATGATCAAAAATGGTTTACCATTCTTCATTTGTTATCTTCAACCTGAAGGTATGCAGAAAGGAAGTAATTTTGAAGATGTTTTAAAGAATCAGAATGCTGCAGCTGCTGATGACAATGAAGACGATGACGAGGATGGTGATGGTAACAGTCAGGCTAGTATGGATAGAAAGAGTTTAATTGGAGAAGAAAATAATGAAGGAAATAATACTGCTGAGGAAGGGGAAGTTCAACAACAATCATTCCAGTTCCACAGTGCAGTAACACAACTTTCAACAATTCCTATCGTTGCCATTGATACTCTATCAATTGTTAACACATGGAATCCTGCTGCTGAACATGTTTTTGGTATTAGAGCAAGTGAAATTATTGGCAATTCACTGACGGTAATTATGCCTGATGAAATTGCTATCAATCACAATGCCTTTGTGAACAGATACATCAAGACTGGTATTAAGAGAGTTGTTGACAAAACCAGAGTTGTTAATGGCAAAAGAAAATCAGGAGAAATTTTTCCTGTTGAACTTAAAATTACTGAAATCAAAGATGACAAGGACCAAAGAATTTTCCTTGGGTTTGCCAGAGATATGACAGCCGTCATTACAAAGACAGAACAGTACAAACACTTGGCTGAACAAATTTTCCCAGCCTCTATAGCCTCTAGAGTTGTAAATGGTGATCTTATTCACGACTTCCACGATCAAGCAACAATCATGTTTAGTGACATTGAGAACTTTAACCAATTGTCAATGGAAATTTCTCCAAAGAATCTGATAAGCTTTTTGGATTCCATTTTCGAAAAGTTTGATGTTACGATACAAAAATATCAATTGGAAAAGATCAAAACCATTGGTGATAATTGTAAGTATTTCAATTCAATTGGATTCTAATGAGAAATAGATATGTTGGCAAGTGGTTTACCAGAACAGAATAATAATTTTGCGGAAAATGCAGTAAGAGGAGCCTTTGAAATGGCACAAATTGTTTCTGATATGAACAAAACATCTAAATTCAAAGTGAATGTTAAAATTGGTTTGAGTACAGGTGAAGTTGTTGCTGGTATTGTCGGTAAGAAGAAGCCTGCTTATGACGTTTGGGGAGCTACTGTAAATTTTGCTTCAAGAATGCAATCTACAAGTCTTACTAATCACCTTCAAATTTGTACAAAAACATATGAAAAATTACCACAAGATCTTGCCTCTAAGTTTACCCATAGAACTGGTGTCAAAGTGAAAGGAATTGGTACTTGTGAGACTTATATTTCAATTGATCCAGTTGTGTAAAGTTTGATTTTAATATTTAATTGTAAATTAATTTAAATAAAAAATGTCTAAAGATGCTGCTTCAAATTCGTTAGTAGTAGAAGAGGAAAAACAAATTAGCACACCAACAATAGATTCATCACCATTATCATCTATATCATCATCAATTAAAAATAATAATCATGATTCAATAATACAACAACAACAACAACAACAAAAACAAGAGGAAACAAGTTTAGATTCTGTCATAATTCCCTCTACATTTTTATCATCAACAGCACCACCTAATCCAATAGGAAGAGAGGAAATATTAATTCCACCAATTAATTTTTGTATGGTAATGCCTGGTGTATTTAGATCAGGATATCCAAACAAGAAGAATTTTCCCTTCCTCAAGAAGATTGGACTCAAATCAATTTGTTACCTCTGTCCTGAACAATATGCTCATAATAATATGGAATTTTGTAGAAAAGTTGGAATTAGAATATTTCAATTTGGTATTGAAGGAAACAAGGAACCATTTGTACACATACCAGAAGATGCCATCAGAAAGGCTATTACAGAATTATTAAATCCTAAAAATCATCCAATTTTAATACATTGCAACAAGGGAAAACATAGAACTGGTGTTCTGGTTGGATGTTTGAGGAAGACTCAAAATTGGTCACTCACAAGTATTTTCGATGAATATAGACGATTTGCTGGAAGTAAAGTGAGAATGTTAGATCAACAATTTATTGAATTGTATAGTAATATTACTAGTAATTAATTGTTGTAGATCTATCTCACTACAGTATCAATCACCATACCACACTGTATAATTGTAAATAAAAGAGTTTAGAGGCGAGAGTTAAATATCATATTGCAGTAATAGTTATTGTTAACAATGCAGTCTCTTCTTTTCGTTTTATTACTTAATTGATTCTAACCAAAAGTTACGATTATTTTTTCCAAACAATTTTACAGATGCTCTACCAATGATTAATATTCTCAGCAATCACACTGCAATTAAAACACATCACTTATGGAGGAGAAGCTGCAGGCTAGGGTCATGGAAGGTGATTGCTGTAAAAAACCCGGAAGTGATCTTTGCAGTTTTGTTTTTGAGCTATTTGTCCTGTTAATAATTCCACCTTCACCATGGAATAAAATAATTTTTGTAAACTTTATTTGGTTAAGAATAAAAATTGGTGGAAGTATTACAACTTGTAAAAAGAACGGAATGCTTTCCGCTTAAAGTTCATTTCTCACAAATAAGGAACATAAACCAAGATTAACGGAAGTTCATTCCTCTTGTTTCCTATTTTCTTTAAGTTTTTACTACTATTTTCGAATATTTAAACAAAATCAACAAATAAAATGCCACAACACAACCCCACAAGAAACATCAAGGACAATTCACACTTTCCACTATTGCAAACCTTTGAAGTTGATGAAAATTATGAATATGTACCGTGTGATTGTTGTCACCACTGGACCTATCAATTTAATTTCTATAGGTGTACATATTGTAGGAGCAATAGACGATATCGCGAACATTATTCAAATTCAAATACTTACAATTTGAGAATATATGGATTACTGTTATTAGATAATCAATCTGCAATTCCACGTTTTGTCTTTTCCCTAAATTGTAAAAGTGTAATTCCAGCAAATTATACTCCTCAATATTTGCTAATTGAAAATAATGATGAAATGAATCTGATTCCATTGAAAAAGAATGGATATTGGATGGAATCTAAGGATATGATTCCATTAGAGACTGAATATTTGTACGATGAATTCGATTCTGAACAAATACATTGCCAAATTTCAAGAGATAATTATTGGAAAATTTTATTAGAAACAATGAAACAACATTCAACATTGAAAGATTTCCCAAACTTGACGAAACAACAGAAGAAACAACTTTTAAATGTTGATTATTATCCAAATCTGTTATTTACACTTGAAAACAAAAGTGACTCGGTTTGGAACTCATTGAAAGAATGTACATCTCAAAATGAGAAACATCCAATCTCAGATGAAGATGCAGTGCATATGAAACATATCATGTGTGAATTGAATGATAGATTTTATCTATTATGTTCTTGCTCTAATCAATCTAAACCTGAAACTTTCCAATACTTTATGTTAAATGAATTGAGATGGCATATTTTTGACTTGGAAGAGAATAGTGTGAGAAGAGTTTATCCAGTAGTATATTCTTTAAATGATGATAAAGAAATTGAACCAATAGATTTATCATTTCAAATTGAAAGAAATTGGAAGAAATTTAACCAATCAATTACCAACATTGATTCATGTCAATCTGGTGATTTAAATGGTGGATACTCTGACAAGGTACTTTACCAATTAGCAAAGAATGGTCAAATGATTTCAGAAGATGATATTATTAATTATTCACCTTCAGCAATTGCCATCTCTGATCAGAGAAATATTGAGAGTCCTTGTATGGCATCATTTAGACCATTTCATTCAAATCCTGATTTATTTCAAGTTCAATTAATGTTTTCAAATTTTGTTAAAGAATCGAAAATAGAGGCAAATATCAAAATGGGTTTCATGTTTTCATTTCAATTTAAAATTGTGGAAGAATTTACAAAAATCAAGGAAAGATTATTTGAAAATTTGACAAGACAAACATTAACAGATTGCGTCTTTGAATTCATTTAACTGAGCTATTACATAAACAAGGTTCCTATTATTCCCTTGTATGGACAGTGATGTTAAAGCAGATGGCATTACTGAAAAAAGACAATAAGTTATTAACATGTTAATAATTTGACTCCTTCATACACCAATTTGATTGTTAGATATATTAAGTGATGTTAATTGTTTCATTTCACTTATGTATTTGGCTCCCTCAACACCAATTTCATTGCAATAAATATCAAGAAATGTTAATTGTTTCATTTCACTTATCAATTTGGCTCCTTCATCACCAATTCCATTTTCACCAATATTAAGTGATGTTAATTGTTGCATTTCGCTAATTGATTTGGCTCCTTCTACACCAATTTCATTGCAATAAATATCAAGAAATGTTAATTGTTTCATTTGACTTATCAATTTGGCTCCTTCATCACCAATTAGATTTTCACCAATATTAAGTGATGTTAATTGTTGCATTTCACTTAAGAACTTGACTCCTTCTACACCAATTTCATTGCTACCAATATTAAGTGATGTTAATTGTTGCATTTCACTTATGCATTTGGCTCCTTCTACATCAATTTCATTGCAATAAATATCAAGAAATGTTAATTGTTTCATTTGACTTATCAATTTGGCTCCTTCATCACCAATTTGATTGCCACCAATATTAAGTAATGTTAATTGTTGCATTTCACTTATTGATTTGGCTCCTTTATCACCAATTCCATTGCCATAAATATCAAGAAATGTTAATTGCCTCATTTTACTTATTGACCTGGCTCCTTCATCACTAATTTGATTGCCACCAATATCAAGAAATGTTAATTGTTTCATTTCACTTATCATTATGGCTCCCTCATCACCAATTTCATTGGTTCCAATATTAAGTAATGTTAATTGTTTCATTTCACTTATCAATTTGGCTCCTTCTACACCAATTTGATTGTAACCTATATCAAGTAATGTTAATTGTTTCATTTCAGTGATGAATTTGATTTTTTCAATGGCATCAAGCAACCAATTAGAAAATTTAAGATTCACAATTCTATTCATAAATTGACTTTTCCTAAATAATTCAATTCGTTTCTCTGTAAATTTTTCTCTGAATTGAATGACAAGGCTTGAACGTTCCTTGATCACATTAAAGAATTGTTTTGAAATGAAAGCGCAATTATTTAAAATAAACCACGAAGAATCAATCATGGAAATTATTTCAAAACAAACATCATCCGAAAATATTTCCCTCTCCATATATATATCGATTATATAATATTATTATTATTATATTATTATTATTGATCACCTCCACAATTAGTAATATTTGTTGTAACTCGTTTGCTTTTCGACTTGACAACTTCTTGATCTATTTATGTTTATTTTTTTCGATTATTGGTGGCTGACTGAAGCTTGAATATTTGCTTTTAAATATTTTTTTTTAATATTGATCTATTTATTAATGTTTTACAATTTCAATATTAAAGAACACAAAAAAAATGGAAAATAAAACACTTTCCACACTTTCCATTTCCTTCCAATCCATTCCTCTCAATGATTTAAAAACATTCACTTCTTCAACTCATCAAAATAATTCATCATCATCCTCACCATCATCATCATTAAATAATAATAATAAATTATTTGATGATCATCGGAATAAACAATCAAAAAAATCATCCAATAGAAATTCATCCTCTTCATCATCATCATCATTCAACAATAAAAGTACTACTACTAATAATGTTAATAATAATAATAATAGTGATGATATTACTGATTGGAGTAAAACAGATATACCACCTCCATTATCAGGACATGCTTCATGTGTATTAGATTGTCTGATATCATCATCTAATAACATCGATGATAATGAAAGTATTATTGCATTTATGGGAGGTATTAGTATTGGATTTAAGAGAATTAATAATGTTTGGTTATTTTCTCCTAGTAAGTTATTTTAATAATACATTTTACAATATTGTAATATATTATAATATTTATTGTAATATATTGTAATATTTATTGTAAAATTAGAAACATACATGATTAGAAAATTTGATTTTATAGATCCAGGTGCAATTGTTGAATTTACAAATGTTGCCAATTTTATAAAATCTAATAATAGAAAAGATGAATTAACCTATTTACATACTTATTTAAATAATTTAATGAATCAAATTTTGAGACAAGATTCACTTTCTAATGAAAGTTTGGAAGTTTCTTTAAAATTATTTCTAAAAAAGAAAATTGGAAAATTACCAAATATGGAAAATGTAAATCAATCTAAAAAATTAAATTTGGAAATAATATTTAAAAATTATCAAACTAAAATGGTTGAATTTTTAAAGAAAATATCAAATTTAATATTTGAAGAATTAAACCAATTAAAGAAAAATATTCCAAATATAGTAAAATCACCAACACATTGCCTAAAATATTTATTTCCAATTCCAAGAGAACGTCATGGAATGTGTACAATTCCAGAAAGTAAATTTATTTTAATATTTGGTGGAATTGCAGATAAAAAAATTCGATTAAACGATGTTTGGTTTCTAAATTTGGAAACTATGACTTGGCATGAAGGTAAATTAAAAGGTTATTACAAACCATCTAATTCATCTCATTCATCTCATTCACAATCATCACAATCATCATCATCTACTATTGAACAAGAAGATAATGAATATTATTCACTATTTAAAAATTCACAATACTCAACTTGGATTCCAACATTTACAGATTCACATAATTTCATGATTAAAGATGGTTTTACAATGAATTTAGGAATTAAAATACCAACAGCAAGATATTATCATTCTCTAACACCTATTAGTAATAATTCAATATTATTATATGGTGGATATGATGGTTCATTTAGAAATGATATGTGGTTATTAAATATTTTAGATTATAAGAATTTTATATTTGAATGGAAAAAAATTGAATATCAAAATATTAATAATACTTCTAATAATACTTCTAATAATGGTAATATTTCTAATAATAATAATATACCACTTCCTAGATATAATCATTGGTGTGGATTAGTTAAAGATAAAATTCTATTATTTGGTGGAGTTTTAGAAAAGGGAATTCAAACCAATGATTTATGGTTATTTGATATTGATTCCTATAGATGGAAGAATTTATTACCTGATAGAGATCCATCGGAGGATTATCCTGAAAGGAGAAGTGATCATAAATGTGTTGTTTTGGGTAAATTTCTAATACTAGTAGGAGGTGTTTATAAAAAACTTTATTTAAATAATACTTTTGTATTGGATTTGGAAACTTTACAATGGAAAAAATTTAATAATACCTTCAATACTACCATAAATGGTAATATGAGTGATAATAATAATGAAATAATGAATGATAAAAGAAATTCACTACCTGCGCGTATTGGATTTATCATTCAACCAATTTCTAATAGTGGTAAAGCATTAATATTTGGTGGAATTGTTGATAAAGATAAATTAGTTGCTAGAGCTAATGATATGTGGTTATTAGAAACTAATTTAAATGAAAATTCAATTAGTGATTTGCGTAAAGTTTCCTTTTTAAATGAAACAAGAGTTGGAAATTATGTAATTGAAAGATTATTAGGAAGAGGTGGACAAGCATGCGTATTTCTGGTGAGAGATGAAAATGCATCTGTAACTTCTTCCTTATTAAATAATAATTCTATTCATTCTAATAATAATAATAATAATGGAAATATTTCTACAAGTAAATATTATGCACTTAAAAGGATGGATATAATATTTAATGATAATGTTGGTAGAAACAAATCAGTTGCATCTGATAGTGTATTTAATGAAATTTTAATTCTACAACAATTGAAACATGTTAACATTTTACCTACTTTATCATTTTTTATTGAAAAACGAATGATGATGATTAATCAGGAAAAACAACATGATAATAATACTAATAGTGGTGGTGATAATAATAATGAAATGGTATCACTTGTATTGAATATTATAATGCCATATTGTGAATCAGGTGATTTAAGCATGTTCTATGTTAGGAAAGTTAATTATTGGAATAAAATTGGAAATTGGAATGAATTGGAAATAATTGAATGGTTAATTCAAATAGCATTAGCATTGGAATATATACATGAGAGAAATATTATACATCGAGATTTAAAACCATCAAATATTTTTGTAACATTTGAAAATTCAAATAATACTAATAATAATAATACTAATTATAGTAATGATATGAAACCAATTATGAAATTAAGTGATTTTGGATTAGCTAAAAATGTTCAAAGTTCACTTGCAAGAACAGCATGTGGTACAATGTTATATTTAGCTCCTGAAATTTATAATGAAGATTCGTATAGTGAAAAAGTTGATATTTGGTCATTTGGATGTATTGTCGCATTCATGTTATATTCAGGTCAATTAAAAATTGATTTTAAAATTCCAACTAATAAGAAGAAAATTTCAGATTATTTAAAACCAAATGAAAAAGTAACAAATGTTCAAAAATTAATTGGAAAAGATGAATATTTACAAATTTTATTTGATTGTGTGGAAATTGAACCTGAAAAGAGACCAAGTGCATCTCAAATTGTTAACAAGTTAAATAATTTAAAAGAAAGAGTTGAAAATATATTGAATGATAAATTAGAAACTATTAAAATTAATGCAATGAATAATAATCATGATAATAATATTGATAATAATAATGTAAATAATAGTAGTAATGTAAATAATGATCAAAATGTACAAATTGTGAATAATTCTCAAGTTGTAGAATCATCCAATAATAGTAATATTAATAATAATGATGAAAATGATGTTATTGCTATGATGAATCAGAATAATAGCAATACTAGCAATAGTAGCAATAATAGTTTAGAAGAATTAAAGAATGAACATGAAGTATTTGAAATTGTAAATGGATCAGAAGATGAAATATTATTATCAGATGGATATTCACAACAAAATATTTCAACATCAGCAGCAGAAGTTAACAAATTATCAGATGAGGAAAATGATCAGAAAAATCAACAACAATCCAGATCATCTTTATCAACATTTGAAAATAGTGAGGAGAATATATGGATTGAAATTCAGGCAATTTTATTTAAATTAGAAAAGGAAGGTTTTTTAACAGAGGAACAAGTTGACTCACTAAGTTTATTTGTTATTAATAATCATGTGGGAATTAAGAGATTTTATTTGGCAGTTGTGAAGAATTGTGAAGGAGGAGGTGAGGAATTGCTTGAATTTAAGGAGGAAATGGCAAGACAATGCAAAAGATTCCTAAAGATTGTTAAATAAAATTCTAGATCTCCCCCTGGTGGGCTCGAACCACCGACCTGCAGATTAACAGTCTGACGCTCTACCGACTGAGCTAAGGGGGATTTCTGTCAGAATTGATTTGTAACAAAACGAAAGTAATACCGTAATTGGAACATTTTGTTGAATCGAGTAATTTTATATTTTAAAATTCGTCCATCAATTCGAATTGGGATTTTAAAACAAATTGCCGTTGCAACAAAAACAATTTAAATAATTAATAAAAAAATTAATTCAACAAGTCTTTTATTGATATTGAAGTCCTGCATGGACGCCTATTTCTCATATTAATACAAATAACTTTGCTGTTACCACTACTGTGAATACTTCTACTTTGTGAAAAGTTGCTATTTTCATCATCTACATCACATTGATAATTTACAAACATTGAACATCTTCTTGTATTATTATCAATATCAATATTATCATCATTGCTCTTCATCATGATGAAATTATTTACATTATTATTATTAGTGGATGATGGTGAATGATGACAATTATTATTATTACATGTTGTATTGAAAATAGGTTGTGGATGTAGCCTCGAATTAAGTGTTGTTAGAAAGCTAATATTATTATTGCTACTCTCCTCCTTGCTACAACAAGCCTTGTTATGAAAATAGGTCATACTATTACCACTCTGCGACAAGCCTTTGAAATCAAGATCCTCTTGTCGACAATGATTAGGAGTATCAAGTAGTACCACTTTATCAACACTACTATTAGAACTAGCTAGTGATTCTGTAGAGGTAATCATTTGTAAATAACCTATTGGTAATATTGGTTTTGGATCATTCTTTGCTGGTCTTCCACGTCTTCTCTTGGTAACAATGGAGGTTGGCAGTGATGACTTGTTTGAAGACTTGACTTCTTTAAATTGAACTATTGATAATTTACTATAATACATTTGGTGGTTATTGTGTTTTTATTTCTCAAGTAATCGTGATTTTAGTGAGATATATAACTCACTAGTTATTAAAAACTGTATAATACTAAAGTAGAATTTTTAATCTCCATAATAAACCTTAATCCATTATTAGATGCAAAAAGTTCAAATATTAATTCTTGATTAATGATCAGGCCAAATCTCTAGCCTCATTTTTGGATTTTTAATGGTTGTCTTTCAACTTGATGTCATCTCTTCAGATTGATGTTCTGATGAAGCTGAATCTTTAGCAATGAATATTGTTTCAAAAGGAAGTAATTTAAAACAATTTTGAATTTCAACTCTTGTCATTTTCTTGGTTTATTATTTGATTGGCATGTTTATCAAAATTCTTAATGGAAGAGGAGATATATGGCTGTTGTGAAGGATGAAAATCATTTAAATAATATATAATAATTATGACAGGTGGTATGATACAATTGAGGTATTGTAATGGTACAGTGTCCTGTTTTGAAAGGTATGATTAATTTAGACAATCAAATCGCTAAATACAAAGTGACATGTTGGAATTGGAAAATTATGTTTCTATTATAGATCCATAAAAAACACCATTTTAATTGATATAATTTCTTTAAATATACAAATTTACCATGCAATATTGTAATAGCTCACTTTATCAACAAATAGAATAATAATTGGTTTAAATAGACTTCATCATTGAGAACTATTTTGAAAAAGCTCAATTTTAACAAGTTTACATCTCACCTAATTAATGAAAATATTTAATTTAATAGTTCGTTTATTGAAATTGATGTCCTTATAATTGGTCTCTTTGCTTGAGTCATTATTTGATTATTATTAACAGTCATTTGATAATCACTACCATCAACATGATTTAACTCACATAATGTTGATGATATTGTTGGTAGTGTTGATTGTGGTGGAGGTGGTGATGTAATGATAGTGGTATTATTCATTTGTGAAGGTTTCCTAGTTTCGTCTGGTTTCTTATTTCTTTTAATTGGTTTTTGAATGTAGAATTGACTTTCATAGGGTTGTAATTTACATATTTGTGGATTGATATCATTGGTTTCAATACGTGTTACTTTTACTTGGACATTATTGTGTTGTTTCTTTGTTATTTTAGAGTTGGAATTATTTGAAGGCTTTGCAAATTCAACCATTGAAATTTTGTTGTAGAACATTTTGTTTCTTTTTTTAATTAGATTGTTGACCTTGATAAAACCTTTAGAACATTGAATTGTGGGAGGGATGTAAAGACCAATCGAGACAATATGACGTATTAATATAGAACAAGGTACTATTATTGACAAGTTGATTCTCATCTCCATCACCGAGATCATTTACATCACATTTTTAAAGGCCTTTAAATGGCATTTATGACATTGTTCAACTACATATCATGAAGAACAAATCTAAAAGTATAATCACATTAATGTGAGATAAATAGACATTTGAACCTATTGATTGTATTGTTCCATTTTAAAACATCAATGTAATCAGTTTCAATTTAGGCATGTGTCGAAAATGATTAATTGATATGATACCTATCACTCGGATTATCTTACATCACTTTGTATAAAAGTATTCAAATATGTTCATTGGCCTCGTTTTGAATAAATTATTAGCCACGTCTGGAGATTGGCTTCACAAATGATTGGAAAAACAACTTTTTTGTGTTTTAAAGAAGAAATCAAACAACAATCTTTTGATAATTAGCTGAAGAATGAGCCAACTTTGAAATCCTTTCAAATAACATCAAGTCTTTATTCAATAATTGCCAAATCCTTAAAATTTTCATCTGGCATATTTCTTATTTATAAATGGTAATAATTAAAATTATTAATTTAATAATTCCCTTATTGATGTTCTACATGTTTAACGTCTTAAAATTTAACGGACTTAAAATTCACCTATTATTAATACATGATTCTTCTCTTGGTCTTTAAGGCTTCAATTACAAATTTACCGAAATCACCTGCAAATCAAAATATCCATTGAGGCCTGGGGACTAATAAAGAATATGTTGTTGCGGACAGATGGAAAATATTTGGGTATAGAAAAGTCAAATATTACTTTACAAGAAAGACCACAAAAATTATAGTAAAATTGTATGGGGTTAGGATTCTGATTTGTTAGATGTTGATTCTCTTTGGTTGATGAGATAATCAGCTCGCCTTTTTTGAGTATCATTTTGTATTCTCAAAAACTACTTCATACAACAAGGGTGCGATCAAAATGTTATTAAATTGATATAATACCACCACTGATTGTGTTGGTTTCCTGATTTACAACAGGATTTCAGTTTCGTATTGATTTCTTTGTAATTTTAGGGTTGTTTGTTAATCCTAAAACTATCTTCCGAAATGTAAAGTGCCAATACGAGCACAAGAGCTTACGGGTTATGATTCTCTTCTGAGTTTCAACTTTTTCTTTATTAATTATCAATATTTCTTCTAATTTTCAAGTAAAAACAACGCTAAAAGAGCTAATTTTCTTTTACTAACAATTATCATTCCTCACCAACATTAAAGGAAATTCAAAAAAACAAAAAGTATCATACTACTCTATCCTATGTACTCTGTTCATTGGTGCAACATTGGTAGTTTTAGTTAAGAATTGAATCAACAATTCACCAACTCTATCAACCAGATAATTGTACCCTGGTTATTTTTAATTATGGGCTGTCCCCAACGATATATTTTTTACTTGTCCCCGGGCCTCATTTGTATGAGAATGAAAATAATTGACTCACATCTATATTATCAATTTAATAAGTCTTTGATTGAAATGGATGTCCTAATAATTTTTCTATTTGGAGGTGAAATTACTCCCTTTATATCACTACTACTCCTTTGTTGATGGTTTGGCTTTGATAGCAATGCAAGTTGTGGTGATGTTGCATCATTGGATTCAATATAATCTTCAATTAATTTACTTTTCTTTTCCAATGGTTGATGAATACAATCAATGTTATTATATGAAGTATTATTAGTAATTGTTGAATTACTTGAAGATCTCTTTCTCTTATTAATATTGGAATTAGTTAAGGTTTTGGATTTCAGAGGTTGAATGGTTGTATGATTTTCATAGGGAAGTAATTTTTCAAGATTATTTGATTGTTGTTGTTCAATTGAATTTGAAATAATTTCAGTTCTGGTAATTGTCATGAGTGGTATAGATGGATCAATTCGTCTAGTACATGGTCTACCTCTTCTTTTAGGTAATTGTTGTGTTGTGATTGTTTTGGTGGTGGTGGTGGAATATTTCATGTTAGTTGAGGTTGCATGATAAATATCAATTGATGGAATATTAGCATTATTAGATTGTTGAAGAGGTGGTGAAAATTCAACTAACGAGAATTTGTGGTAAGTTATCATCAAAGGCTATTTCAAAGGCTTGTTGAGTTGTTTTTTTAATATAGTGAGTTTTCTCTCCAACGCCTATTTAAATGAAAAGTTTTATAAACATGATAACACAAATGGGAATGTATTGTTATTAAATGGTACTATTGGGCCATTTTCAATCAATTGCCGGCAATACAAAGTATCTTACTTGCCATAAATGGTAGGTATTCATCTTGTCTATTTCATGATTCGAATAAAAATGTTGAAAATGATCACCACATTAATAATGTTTGGAAGTTGATACTCCCAAATGTCTTTGAAATGTCATTATCTATAACATTGAAAATATTACTTTCCATTTATAAATAATTGTAATTTCTATAAAATTCATGGACATTGATACCTTATTTATTTACAATCATTATTACAATAAATCAATGTCCATGATGAATTATTAAAATTTCAAAATAGAAATTACTATTTACAAATTAATTTAATAATTCTCTAAATGAAATTGAAGATCTAATAATTTTCCTAGATGATTTTTTCAATTAATTGAATGTTGTATTATATGTTTAATAAACTAAAGTGTTTAAATTATTAATTATATTTTCTATAATAATATTAGAATTAAAATTAGAAATTGAAATTGGATTCATTAAATTATTTGATAATGAAGATAAATTTGAATAATTTGAATTCACACTTTTTAACATTGATTGACAATCAATACTTTCATTAGGTGAATTTTCATTATTAATTTCTAAATTAAAGTTATTATTATTATTAATATTTAATAAATTATTAAAATTATTATTCTTAATAAATTGATTAGGTGAATTTAATTGTTGATTATATGAAATATTATCTATTGAACTGTTCCTCTTTTTAATTAAATTATTATTTTGTAAATTACATTCACTTAAATGATTTTCATATGGTAATCATTTAATATTTTTAGAATAAATATCAATTACTTCAACTGATAAAAGTGATTGGATTCAATTATTGGAGATTGGATTATTTGTAATACTATTAAATTGTAATATTAAATATACAATATTAATACAATTATTTATTTAAAATAAAAGAATAGAAATGAGAATTAAAATAAAAGTACCCATACTTAATACCATAGTATTAGAATTATTCCAACAATCAGTAGTAGGATAATTTGAACAATCAGTTGGATCATTACATGTTGATTTTCTCTTTTCACACCAAGCCTTACAAATTCTATATGAACCATCATTATTAACATATTTTTGATTCTTTGGATCATATCGAGAACATGCTTGTTCAATACCAACAACCCTACAATCACCTGTTAATAAAATCAAGTTAGAAGAAACTTCAAGATCATCACTTCTAGTAGCACATGTTGGATTTGCACCTGTACATGTTGTACAATCTGTACATTGTTTAGGTGATTGATTAAACAAGGTACCAATCTTACATGTTTGTGCCATTGTATATTGTGTACACAATACAATAATAAGTAAACTAGCAATAATAGTTGTAGCCTTAATCATTTTGTTTGTTTTTTTTATTGTTGTTCAAGTAATAGTTTGTTGTTGAGATATATTGTATCTCTATTAAGGTTCATCACCACCAACATCACAACACTATTGCACACACACAATATTTGCAGTCTAGTCTATCTAATGTGTTATATTGTGTAGCAAAAGGGCGGTGAACCTTTGTACAATATAAATTTTATCATGAACAACCTTTCCAAATAAATGATAAAATGAATCTAATAAGGATATTAAGTTCAAGTACTTTTTCAAGTTCAGTATTTGTAACTCTTCATATTTACTGGAGCAATAGGATAAATAGTTGATCTCTCTTTGATTCACAATGTAACTATTGCGACGCAAAATTAAAATACTAATTTAATATTGAAAGATTGAAAGTGATAGGTAATAGTATTTACTCTCTAGGAAACTGCGAAGTTTATGAAAAATACGTAGTCATATTCTATAGGAACCTTAATGTCTTACGATTGGCGTTTTAACCAACACGGCAATAGTGTAGATCCTAATCATAACAGATTTATTGAATATATAAAGAGTTCTTGTTATACGAAATTGAATAACCTGCTGCAGAAGGTGTCATTTCTACCAACATTAAGGAGAGAACTCGTAATGGTATACATCACTGTCGTGGAACTAACTGTCTTCAAAAAAGAGAGGTATTTCAACTTGTAAAGAATTGAATTGGAATTACAAGGGACACCATCTATTTATTATGAAACTTGAATCATTTAGGAGAAGTACAGTAATACGTACTTCATATTTACAGTAGGATCTTATGATTATAATTTTCACTGCTACCATGCTGTTATGTACTTACGCTAAGAATAGGAAGCTCTTTGCATCATAATACTTCCATTATTCAATTGTGTACCACGGAGCTAATACTCAGTATTTAGAATCATAGAAAGATATAGATGTCTGAACAAGTCAGAAAACTCTAAAGAGTAACTCAGGTTTCAATAAAATACACAGTAACAAGCTCCATTTTCTAACACAGCTACATATTTTACTAATGATGTGTTTACATCGCACAGGTACCATGATTCGGAAAATCGTAAGTTATATTTGATATTTAGACTTACGTTATTGTTTTCTGACTACAACCAATGACTATAATAACGAGACAGCAACATGCATACATTACATCTGATGCTCGTAGTGTTACAGCTCTTAGGTAACGTTAACAGGAAACAATTCGATTACAGTCTGGTATTACAAGTTATCAGTATGGCGTAGAAATCATGGGATATTTACTACATGTTCCATCAAATTTACCAACATTAAATTGAACCTCCATCATATTAGGTCTCTTTCCACCAAACTTCGGAACGTCCGTATGATTTACAACTTCAACGTAGGTGTTTTTGACGACACCTCTTGTTGGTGATAACATAATAATTTCATCATCAGATACGTCGCAAAACAACATGAAAAGTTGAAGATGAATAAAACATAATAAAATGGTTGTTCCACGGATGTCTATTAATAAATCATGTTGACACATATTGTTCTGT
>NW_003163245.1:841-5056 GCF_000004985.1 Naegleria gruberi | reverse complement strand
CATTTTTCATTGTATACATTCATTTTCCTAACTGACTGACCAAAATGAAGGAATAAAAAGTAAGAAATAATAAAGGTAAGAAATAAAAAGTTTATCTATTAACACCTTCAACTTTTTCTTGATAAACATCATAAATGACAGAGAAAACATTTTGATAGGAAGCCTTAATTTTTTGTTTGATAAATAAAATAGCTTCTCTCTCTGATTTACCAGCACATAAACGTTGTTTTAAACGTTCAATTGAATCTTCCTTAGCAAAACATGGTAATCCAGATTGTACCATCACTTCACTAATAGCAATAATTGAATCCATATGATCACGTGCTGCTAAATATCCTCTAATCATTAAATCAACAAATAAATTATAGGGTTCTGAATGTTCATTAGTATCTGAATCTAATTCTGAATTGACATTTACATTTGATGGATTAGATTTAGAATCTAAATTTGTATCTTTAATAGATACTTTAGATTTACCACCACCACTAGTACTAGTAATATTATTAGATGTTGATGCAATAGTATTATTGGTAATTGAACTACTCATACCACTCACACTACTCATACCACCATTATTACCTCTTGAAGATGATGATGATGAATTACCTGGTAATTGAGATGGATCTTTCTTTCTAGATTCTTCAATTGCTTGTTCTTCACCCATTAAAGCTAACATTTCAGTTGTTAATTTGAAAGGTACAACTTGTTCAATACCAAATTTACCACCCGGCAATATATCAAATATAAAACCAAAATCAATATGAATAACATGTCCATCTTCATCTAACATGATATTACCATTATGTCTATCTTTTATAGATAGAATAAATGATACAATTGAATAAGCAGCCATTGAATGTATAAAATTCATTCTAGCTCTTTGGAATTCAACAGTATGTACATTACCATACTTTCTAATAAAATAATTATATAAATTATCACCTGCATTAATAGAATCACCAATTTGATGTCTAGATTTACTATTAGGTACACATTCAATAATACCTAATCCTCTACCTGTTGTAATTACTCTATATGGGAATAAATAGAGTGGTAATTCAATTCTTTCATAAACTCTTTGAAACATGGATATTATTTGTAATGCTAATTGATCATGTCTACAATCATCTCCTGCTTTAAATATACATGGTAATTTTATATTATTTTGATTATTTTGAGTAGTATTATTCATATTATTACCATTCATATTACCATTCATATTATTCATATTACCATTCATATTATTTTGATTCATATTAACATCCTCACCAATATCAAAACCTAATGGTCTCTGTTTAACATAGAATGGAATTAAAATTGGAACTTTTTTAGCAGATTTTAAAGTTTTAGAAGCTAAATAATCCATACCAGTAATACTGAATTGAGTATTGGTAGGAGTGTATAAATTAAATGATGGTTTAATATCTTTCATATATTCAATTAAACGTTCTTGTCTTTTATCTTTTTCAACAGGTACTAATAAACCTGATATTTTAGTAATTTTATCAAAAAAGTGAAATTCCTCTTTATATAATCTAATTTGATTAGAATCAAATGCTTTAATAACATCAATATAGAATGGTTTTAAAATATCACTCAATTCAAATTCTTGTAATTTAATTTCTTGTAATTCTTCTAATGTTAAATGATTAGATTCAACAATTTCAGTTCTTAAAGTCCAAATTAATTGATGTGTAAACATGACTGAATTTTTAACAATAGAAATAATAAATCTTTTCAATAAATGATTATAATCATGTCTCAGACATTGTACAATTTGTGGTAAATAAAAAACAATAGCTTCAGGTGAAAATTTACGTAATGTTCTAATAGCATATTGTTGTACATTTAAATTTGATATAAATGGTTTGTTTAAATATCTTAATGACATTGATAATGTACATGTTGACCATATTAATAAATGATTCAATTCATTACTATTCATTTTACAATTTAATTCATTAATTAAATATTCTGTTGCTTCTGGTATATGAATAGAATCAAGTGGATATTTTTTAACTAATTTTTCTAATTCATCTCTAATAATATCAAATGGAAATCTAACATGCATTTTAATTGCTAATTTAGGTGAAAAACTCCATGCTGTTGATATAAATATCTTCCACTTATTTAAAGATATTTTTGTATAATCTTCTGTTAATATTAATTTTTGTGGTTCATTCCAAATTATCATTCTATCATATTCATGTGATATTAATAATAATAATACATCTAATATTGCATCTACTCCTGATGTTGAATAGACAATTGTACGTGTATCAGATCTACTTGTTCTATTATTATTATTAGAAGTATTATTAGAATTATTAGTAGTAGTACCATTAGTAGCACTGCCACCACCACCACCACCACCACCACGTAGTAGTACTAGCTCCAGTAGTATTAGTAGTACCAGTAGTATGAGGATGAAGTGAAATACTTGTATCAAAATCTTGATTATCAGTATTAGTAGAAGATAATAATTGACTTGATGAAATGGCTTTAATAGAAAAACCAACAGAACGTGAACTAGTTCTAACACTCATACCACTAATACTAATATTATCTGAATCTAAAATTGCATTAGATGAAGTATTATTTGTTAAACCAATTTGAGAATCATTAATATTAATAGATTGATAACGATTCAATTCAGATTGTTCTCTTTTAATTCTCTTTTTAACATCTGCTAATACTTTCAAATCATCTTGTACAATATGATTAGAACCTGGATTATACCAAGTTGGATGTAATGTAAACCAATTTAATAAAGCAGCAAATGTACGATGTTGTAATATAGTTGCATTTGGAATATAATCATAAAATTGTAAATCAATTACACTTCTAGATACTTGTAATGATAAATTTGATAATCTAAATCTTGTACCTAATGATGAATGTGATTTACTTAATCTATTAATATTTTCAACTGATCTTAATAACATTTTTAAATAAATATCAACAATAGCTTCATTTAATAATCCACCACTTTGATATCTCTCTGATAAATAATTGATCCAAATACGATGTGGATAGGTATCTTTCTTATTTTCTATATTATTAGAATTAGAATTTAAATATACTTTAAATTCTGATACATTATTAAATGTTTGATTGGTTTGATTGAATTGATTGGTTTGATTATTACTAGTATTATTATTAGTAGTATTATTATTAGTACTAGTATTAGTAGTAGTATTAGATTGATTATTAGATTGAACAGCTAATTCAACAGCTTCATCTTTTTCATGATGACCACTAAATAAACCATATCCTTTTTGAATAGTAAATTGCCATGCATTTGAAATTTCAGATAATAATGGAATATTAAAATCATTAGATTTAACAGATGCAATCCAATTCCAACAATAAATAGCAATATCCATTGATTCTTTTGTAAATATATAAACAGGTAACCATACTATCCATTGTAATAATGATATTATTAATGTATTTTCACTTAATACAAATGCTGTTGCTAATTTCATTGTATCTGATAATTGTTCATAAAATTTAACATTATTACTAGTATTATTCATATTCATATTATTACTAGTATTATTCATATTCATATTATTATTATTATATAATTTCATTAAATTAGATAATTGATTAATAATCATTGATTCAGCAGAACGTTTACCTAACATTAATTTTAAAGAATTAGCTTGACCAGAACTAAAAGACATTACAGAAATGGATTGAGTTAATGAAACTTGATCTTGTGATAGAATTGAAAAACCTCTCTTATCACTTTTTAATAAAATATTACTTCCAACTGCTTGTAAATGTTCAATAGGTGTTGATAAATAAACAGCAAATGTATAACCAAAATGTCTTAATGATGAAACATCTGATTGTTGGAATTTAATTAAATAATGTTGAAGTGCTGTTTGTGTTACATTAGGTGCAACTGTCATTGATTTACTAATCCATGATAATGTAAATCTATTAAATGATTCAAATAATTTACATCTATCACTATAATTTTCAGGTAAATAATATTCTTCATATTCTTCTTCTTCAATCATTTCATTATTATTATTATTCATATTCATATTATTCATATTATTCATATTATTATTAGCAATACTAGATAGACTAGTCTTATTCAAATTATTCATATTATTAAAATTCTTTTTAATTTTAACAGAAATGATAAAAGTAGTTTTACCATTATCATTACCTTGATATAAAGCAGATTGTATTTCTAAT